>NW_027138817.1:12500-107500 GCF_035084215.1 Heptranchias perlo
GGGCGAGGGGAGAGAGAGAGAGAGAGAGAGGGGGGCGAGGGGAGAGAGAGAGAGAGGGGCGAGGGGGCGAGGGGAGAGAGGGGGCGAGGGGAGAGAGAGGGCGAGGGGAGAGAGAGGGCGAGGGGAGAGTGAGGGCGAGGGGAGAGAGAGAGAGAGGGGGGCGAGGGGAGAGAGGGAGAGAGGGGGCGAGGGGGAGAGAGAGAGGGGGCGAGGGGAGAGAGAGAGAGGGGGCGAGGGGAGAGAGAGAGAGGGGGCGAGGGGAGAGAGAGAGAGGGGGCGAGGGGAGAGAGAGAGAGAGGGGGCGAGGGAGAGAGAGGGGCGAGAGAGAGAGGGGGCGAGGGGAGAGAGAGAGAGGGGGGGCGAGGGGAGAGAGAGAGAGAGGGCGAGGGGGAGAGAGAGAGAGATGGGGCGAGGGGAGAGAGAGAGAGAGGGGGGCGAGGGGAGAGAGAGGGAGAGGGGGCGAGGGGAGAGAGAGAGAGGGGGCGAGGGGAGAGAGAGAGAGGGGGCGAGGGGAGAGAGAGAGAGGGGGCGAGGGGAGAGAGAGAGAGGGGGCGAGGGGAGAGAGAGAGAGGGGGCGAGGGGAGAGAGAGAGGGGGCGAGGAGAGAGAGAGGGGGCGAGGGGAGAGAGAGAGGGGGCGAGGGGAGAGAGAGAGGGGGCGAGGGGAGAGAGAGGGGGGGGCGAGGGGAGAGAGGGGGGCGAGGGGAGAGAGGGGGGGCGAGGGGAGAGAGGGGGGGCGAGGGGAGAGAGGGGGGGCGAGGGGAGAGAGGGGGGGCGAGGGGAGAGAGGGGGGGCGAGGGGAGAGGGGGGGCGAGGGGAGAGAGGTGGGGCGAGGGGAGAGAGGGGGGGCGAGGGGAGAGAGGGGGGGCGAGGGGAGAGAGGGGGGGCGAGGGGAGAGAGAGGGGGCGAGGGGAGAGAGGGGGGGGCGAGGGGAGAGAGGGGGGGCGAGGGGAGAGAGGGGGGGCGAGGGGAGAGAGGGGGGGCGAGGGGGGAGAGGGGAGTTGAGGGGAGAGAGGGGTCGAGGGGAGAGAGAGAGAGAGAGAGTGAGAGGGGGCGAGGGGAGAGAGAGAGAGAGGGGGCGAGGGGAGAGAGAGAGAGAGGGGGCGAGGGGAGGAGAGAGAGTGAGAGAGGGCGAGGGGGAGAGAGAGAGGGGGCGAGGGCAGGGAGAGAGTGAGAGAGGGCGAGGGGAGAGAGAGAGAGGGGGCGAGGGGAGGGAGAGAGAGAGAGAGGGGACGAGGGGAGGGAGAGAGAGAGGGGGCGAGGGAGGGAGAGAGAGGGCGCGAGGGGAGGGAAGGGAGAGAGGGGAGCGAGAGGGAGAGAGGGGGCGAGGGGAGGGCGAGGGGAGGGAGAGGGGGCGAGGGGAGGGAGAGGGGGCGAGGGAGGGAAGAGGGGGCGAGGGGAGGGAGAGTGGGCGAGGGGAGGGAGAGTGGGCGAGGGGAGGGAGAGGGGGCGAGGGGAGGGAGAGGGGGCGAGGGGAGGGAGAGGGGGCGAGGGGAGGGAGAGGGGGCGAGGGGAGGGAGAGGGGGCGAGGGGAGGGAGAGGGGGCGAGGGGAGGGAGAGGGGGCGAGGGGAGGCAGAGGGGGGGCGAGGGGAGGCAGAGGGGGGGCGAGGGGAGGGAGAGAGAGGGGGCGAGGGGAGGGAGAGAGAGAGGGGGCGAGGGGAGGGAGAGAGAGAGAGGGGGCGAGGGGAGGGAGAGAGAGAGAGGGGTGAGGGTGAGGGGAGGTG
This sequence comes from Heptranchias perlo, assembly GCF_035084215.1. Lineage (NCBI taxonomy): Eukaryota > Metazoa > Chordata > Chondrichthyes > Hexanchiformes > Hexanchidae > Heptranchias > Heptranchias perlo. The sequence goes on from NW_027138817.1 coordinate 14,224, forward strand.
AGAGCGAGAGAGGGGGCGAGGGGAGGGAGAGAGAGAGAGAGCGAGGGGAGCGAGAGAGAGCGAGGGGAGCGAGAGAGAGCGAGGGGAGCGAGAGAGAGCGAGGGGAGCGAGAGAGAGCGAGGGGAGCGAGAGAGAGAGGGGGTAGCGGGAGGGAGAGGGGGTAGCGGGAGGGAGAGGGGGGTAGCGGGAGGGAGAGGGGGGTAGCGGGAGGGAGAGAGGGGGCGAGGGGAGGGAGAGGGGGCGAGGGGAGGGAGAGGGGGCGAGGGGAGGGAGAGAGAAAGAGGGGAGGGAGAGAGAGGGGGCGAGGGGAGGGAGAGAGAAAGATTGAGGGAGGGTGCCGTTTTTCCTTGGAGGGTGTAAAATGAGCACCCTTGGCCTGAGTCTTCAAATGAAGACCGATTGCAGAGCATCGATCTGAAGTGCAGGTGAAGTTCCCATGTGGTTGAGATATTGGAGTAAGTTTACAGAGTCCACTCCCCACATCTGCAGCACATTGCAGGAAGTATCTCACCACCCGCAGGACACCCTGGAGACGGAGACAGCCCAGGAGATTGCTGCAGCATCGAGATGTCAGGACGAGCTTCTGAGGGTATCGGTGGCTTCCAGAGCGGGACTGCATGGTCTGTGACGACTCCGACCAGCAGGACCCTCTGCGCCTGTGCCCACCTCCATGGGCTGCAAGGAGTGGGTGCAGAAATCACCGTCTCTCCGATGAGTGGAATGAACCCGCGCATGGAATGAATGAGTTAATTTGTACGTCTTGCCTTTGACTGCTGGGAGAAAGGGCAAATGGAGACTTCTGTCTGACGAAGGACATTGGCAGAAGTTTCGGGCAGCGAGGGACTTTGTGAGGTTGGGTGTGTTGCGGGGCCGGGGGGGCGGGAGGGGGCAGGGGGGGGGCGGAATAGGCAGGTGTGCTGTGATGTTATTGGGCGAGTCAAACCGTTTTTATCGAAAGCCCTGGGCCATCCCTTCTGGTCTCCGCTTCCACTTCCTCTCCTCCCCGTCGTACTGTGGGGAACTTTGTGTAAGACCTTCCTGGCGAGCGAGTGCCCTGTCGGGGAGGAGATACCTTCGGTGATGCCCGACTCCAAGAGCCTCCAATTTAGCCTGTCCCATGTCTTCAGATCAAAATAAAGGGATTCCCTGTTGGAAATCCATGTCTAGCGTGGAAAGCACCACTTGGAGCAGTGAAAGGGAGCAGCAACCAAATTGGCCTCCTCAGTGTGGCCTGTGCCTCAGGGATTCCTTGCAGCAGCACTGATGTGTCTGCAATTACTTGGGGCAGAGCGATGAGCCATGCCCCCTTCACCCCATTTTAATGTAGTGGAGTGGGCTTCGTGGGCCTTAAAGGGACCTGGTAGTTTTTTTAGGAGGGGATTGCAGGTGTCGTCTTTCTGTGGTGGTTTTGAGAAGCTCACCTTTGAAGATGCATTTTACAACACTAACAACTCCCATTAATATCGCACCTTTAACATAACAAAACGTCCCAGGGCGTTTCACAGGAGCGATTATCAAACAAAATTTAACGTAGAACCAAGGAGATACTAGGACAGGTGACCAAAAGCTTGGTCAAAGAGGTAGGTTTGAAAGGAGCATCTTAAAGGAGGGGAGAGAGGTAGAGAGGGTTTGGGAGGGAATTCCAGAGCTTAGGGCCTAGGCAGCTGAAGGCACGGCCGCCTATGGTGGTGTGATTAAAATCGGGGATGGACAAGAGGCCAGAATTGGAGGAGTGCAGAGATCTCGGAGGGTCGTAGGGCTGGAGGAGGTTACAGAGATCTCGGAGGGTTGTAGGGCTGGAGGAGGTTACAGAGATCTCGGAGGGTTGTAGGGCTGGAGGAGGTTACAGAGATCTCAGAGGGTCGTAGGGCCGGAAGAGGTTACAGAGATCTCGGAGGGTTGTAGGGCTGGAGGAGGTTACAGAGATAGGGAGGGGCGAGGCCATGGAGGGATTTGAAAACAAGGATGAGAATTTTAAAATCGAGGCGTTCCCGGACCGGGAGCCAATGTGGGTCAGTGAGCACAGGGGGTGATGGGGGAACGGGACTTGGTGCGAGTTAGGATACGGGCAGCAGAGTTTTGGATGAGCTCAAGTTTATGGAGGGTGGAAGGTGGGAGGCCGGCCAGTCGAGTCTGGAGGTAACAAAGGCATGGATGAGGGTTTCAGCAGTAGATGAGCTGAGGCAGGGGGCAGAGACGGGCGATGTTACAGAGGTGGAAGTGGGCGGTCTTGGTAATGGAGGGGATATGTGGTCAGAAGCTCATCTGTGAACGGTCTGGTTCAGCCTCAGACAGTGGCCGGGGAGAGGGATGGAGTCGGTGATTAGGGAATGGAGTTTGTGGCGGGGACTGAAGACAATGACTTTGGTCGTCCCAATATTTGGTTTGAGGAAATTTCTCATCGGACAAGCCATGTGACAAATCAGAGACAGTGGAGGGGTCGAGGGAGGTGGTGGTGAGGTAGAGCTGGGTGTCGTCAGTGTACATGTGGAACCTGACGTGTTTTCGGATGATGTCGCCGAGGGGCAGCATGTAGATGAGAAATAGGAGGAGGCCAAGGATAGATCCTCGGGGGACTCCAGAGGTAACGGTGCGGGAGTGGGAAGAGAAGCCATTGCAGGTGATTCTCTGACTATGACGGGATTGATAAGATTGGAACCAGGCGAGGGCAGTCCCACCCAGCTGGACGATGGAGGAGAGGCGATGGAGGAGGATGGTGTGGTCAACCGTGACAAAGGCTGCAGACAGGTGGAGAAGGATGAGGAGGGAGAGTTCACCACGGTCACTGTCACATGGGATGTCATTTGTGACTTTGATAAGGGCCGTTTCAGGACTGTGGCAGGGACGGAAACCTGATTGGAGGGATTCAAACATGGAGTTGGGGGAAAGATGGGCACGGATTTGGGAGGCGACAAAACGTTCAAGGATTTGGAGAGGAAAGGGAGGTTGGAGATGGGGCGGTAGTTTGCAAGGACAGAGGGGTCAAGGGTGGGCTTTTGAGGAGGGGGTGATGACAGCAGATTTGAAGGGGAGGGGAACAGTACCTGAGGAGAGGGAACCGTTAACAATATCATCTGACACAGGGGGCCAGGACGGGAAGTTGGGTGGTCAGCAGTTTGGTGGGAATAGGGTCGAGGGAGCAGGAGATGGGTCTCATGGTCAAGATGAGCTTGGAGAGGGCAAAGGGCAGATAGGAGAGAAACTAGAGAAAGATGCAAGTTCAGGGCTAAGGCAGGGGGGAACCTTAGAGGAAGTTTGGTATGGTGGGCTAGAGGGAGGGAGGGATGAGGCAGAGGCAGCTGAACGGATGGTCTCAATCTTTGTGACAAAGTAGTCCATGAGCTCCTCGCATTTGTTGTTGGAGGTGAGGGTGGAGGAGGCAGGGGAGAGGGGTTTAAGAAGATGGTTTGTGGTGAAGAGAAGCCGGGGGTTATTTTTGCATTCCAGGATGATCCTGGAATAGTGAGCAGTTTGGACAGAGAGCAGGACCCGATTGTGCTTTATGTGGGCCAGCCAGATTCGGTGATCAATGGCTAAACCAGCTGTCCCACCATACACGTTCAAATCTTCGTCCCTTGGATATAAGGGAGCGGAGATGAGGGCCGTACCGGGGGAATGATCAGTGAGCGAGAGTAATGGTTTTAATGGGGACAAGGTGGAGATGAGGGTGTGATGGAGCAGATCGGTAGCTGCAGAAATGTCGTGGTGAATGGAGGGCCAAAGGCTGGACAGTTGGGAATCTGAAAGTGCCGTTGTAAGTGACCTGGGGGAAGAGATTTTTTCCAGAGGCAGGCACGGAATGAAGTGGGGTTGGGAGGGGGAGGGGGATCTGGGTGGAGAGGGATACAAGAAAGTGATCAGAGATGGCCTTATCTGCGATTGACATGATGAGTGGAAAGGCCATGTGAGATGGCAAGGTAGAGGAGGGGGGGGGGGGGGGAGGGGAGATTAAAGGAGGAGGAGGAGGACAGTGAACTCAGAGGAGAGAGAGCATGATGAGCTGAGATGGAGGTTGAACTCACTGAGGATGAGAAGTCGCTCGGTGCAGAGGCTGAGGGAGGACAGCAGTGAAGGTATCTCGGTGAGAAACTTGGTGTGGTACTTGGATGGATGATAGAGAACGAGGATTTTAAAGGAAAGGTGAGAGGGTGAAATATGGTGAGATGTTCAAAGGAAGAGAATGTGCCAGAGGAGTAGGGGGACAAACCAAGGTGTAATTTGGTGAGAAGGGCCACACTGCCACCGGGTCTGGGAGGGGCAGGTGGTGGAAGGTATAACCAGGCGGGGAGGCTTCATTAAGGGGAAAGGTATCATCATCATCATCATCATCATCATCGGTCAGTCAGGTTTCAGTCAAGTCCATGAGGTCGATGCAATCGTCCACAATAAGCTCATGGATGGACAGGGCCTTGTTCACAAGTGAACGGACATTCTGGAGGGAGTTGCGGAGAGGGGCGGTGATTGCTGATCCGCTGGCAGAGTCCACGGGGTCAGCGCTGGGAGGGGGGAGTGGGACTTACAGGGACCTGGCAGTTTTTTGGGAGGGGATTGCAAGTGTAGTTTTTCTGTGGTGGTTTTGAGACACTCACCTATAAGGATGCATTTTACTCAGTTTAAGACTCCCAGATCAGGTGAGAAAACTGCAGAGAATCTAGGCCTGGTAAAGTAGGGATTGAAGAGAACTCCTCGTTTCTGGAATAACTCGCTGGGATTGGCACAAACTCTATACCCTAGGGGTTTAGACAACGGAACAGTAATCACCATCAGACTTCAGCTACAAATCAGGGTTTATTAAAATTAAAGCTTAACAATCAGGATAAAGACAATACACCAGATTTCACTGGAATACAGAATTTCTTACTTAAAGCTTGAATATAAAAGTGACAAGGGTGACCCATCGCTATCATATTATGATATTAGGTATATGTCTCCATCTAGGGAAGGCGGTCATGTTTTATCTTTCGAGCTGTCCTTCGAGTGGACTTGAAGGCATTAGGACCTCCCCCTCAGAAAGCTGCCCCCAGCCAAACCTGGAGACAAGCTGACTGTTAACAAGATGGAGGAGGCTGAAAGCTGAGCAGATAGCTCTCAGAAAGTGCTTCGAATAAGATCAATACCAATGGTTCTGCAATTAAAAAGGTATTAATTAGGGCTGCCAATTAATCGCAGTTCACTTCCTCGATTATCGCGTTAAAAAAAATTAATCGCCAAAAATATTATCGAGTGTTCGTCGTGGAAGTTACACAGAGAGGAGGGAGCAGGGGGAGGGAGGGAGCGGGGGGAGGGCGGGAACGGGACAGCGGGAGGGAGCGCGGGAACGGGACAGCGGGAGGGAGCGCGGGAACGGGACAGCGGGAGGGAGGGCGGGAACGGGACAGCGGGAGGGAGGGCGGGAACGGGACAGCGGGAGGGAGGGCGGGAACGGGACAGCGGGAGGGAGGGCGGGAACGGGACAGCGGGAGGGAGGGCGGGAACGGGACAGCGGGAGGGAGGGCGGGAACGGGACAGCGGGAGGGAGGGCGGGAACGGGACAGCGGGAGGGAGGGCGGGAACGGGACAGCGGGAGGGAGGGCGGGAACGGGACAGCGGGAGGGAGGGCGGGAACGGGACAGCGGGAGGGAGCGGGGGGAGGGCGGGAACGGGACAGCGGGAGGGAGCGGGGGGAGGGCGGGAACGGGACAGCGGGAGGGAGCGGGGAGGAGGGCGGGAACGGGACAGCGGGAGGGAGCGGGGGGAGGGCGGGAATGGGACAGCGGGAGGGAGCGGGAACGGGACAGCGGGAGGGAGCGGGGGGAGGGCGGGAACGGGACAGCGGGAGGGAGCGGGAACGGGACAGCGGGAGGAGGGCGGGAACGGGACAGCGGGAGGAGGGCGGGAACGGGACAGCGGGAGGAGGGCGGGAACGGGACAGCGGGAGGAGGGCGGGGGGACAGCTGGAACGGGACAGCGGGAGGGAGCAGGGGGACAGCGGGAACGGGATAGTGGGAGGAAAACAAGATATTAGGACAGGTGATCAAAACTTGGTCAAAGAGGTTTTAAGGAGCGTCTTAAAGAGAGTGAGGTGGAGAGGTTCAGGGAGAGAATTCCAGAGCTTAGGGCCTAGAAGGCTAAAGGTACGGCTAAAATGGTGGGGCAAAAGAGTGGGGATGGACAAGAGGAGGAGGTTACAGAGATCTTGGAGGGTTGTAGGGCTGGAGAAGGTTTCAGAGATCTCGGGGGGTTGTAGGGCTGGAGAAGGTTTCAGAGATAGGGAGGGGTGAGGCCATGGAGGGATTTGAAAACAAGGATAAGAATTTTAAAATCAAGGCTTTCCTGGACCAGGAGGTAATATAGGTCAGTGAGCACAGGGGGTGATGGGTGAACGGGACTTGGTGCGAGTTAGGATACGGGCAGCAGAGTTTTGGATGTGCTCAAGTTTACGGAGACAACAAAGGCATAGATGTGGGTTTCAGCAGCAGATGAGCTGAGGCATGGGCGGAGACGGGCGATGTTATAGAGGTGGAAGTAGGCAGCGTTGGTGATGGAACGGATATGGGGTCGGAATCTTTCTTGGTTAGGGAACGAAGTTTGTGGCGGGGACCAAAGACAATGGCTTCGGTCTTCCCGATATTTAGTTGGAGGAAATTTCTGCTCATCCAGTACTGGATGTCGGACAAGCAGTGTGACAAATGAGAGACAGTGGAGGGGTCGAGGGAGGTGGTGGTGAGGTAGAGCTGGGTGTCGTCAGTGTACATGTGGAACCTGACGTTGTGTTTTCGGATGATGTCGCCGAGGGGCAGCATGTAGATGAGAAATAGGAGGGGGCCAAGGATAGATCCTCGGGGGACTCCAGAGGTAACGGTGTGGGAGTGGGAAGAGAAGCCATTGCAGGTGATTCTCTGACTATGACGGGATTGATAAGATTGGAACCAGGCGAGGGCAGTCCCACCCAGCTGGACGATGGAGGAGAGGTGTTGGAGGAGGATGGTGTGGTCAACCGTGTCAAAGGCTGCAGACAGGTGGAGAAGGATGAGGAGGGAGAGTTCACCACGGTCACTGTCACATGGGATGACATTTGTGACTTTGATAAGGGCCGTTTCAGGACTGTGGCAGGGACGGAAACCTGATTGGAGGGATTCAAACATGGAGTTGGGGGAAAGATGGGCACGGATTTAGGAGGCGACAAAACGTTCAAGGAGTTTGGAGAGGAAAGGGAGGTCGGAGATGGGGATTTATTGTTCAGTTAAAACCAATATTAACTGAGATTAAAATCTTTAATCAGGGGAACAGCCCTCATGGCCATCTTAACGTCATTTCCCCGCCTTTGTTCTATTTCCCTCGATACCCTTACCCAACTAAAATCTATCAATCTCAGTCTTGAAAGTTCCAATTGACCCCCAGCATCTACAGCCTTTTGTGGAGAGAGTTCCTGATTTCCACTCCCCTTTGTGTGAAAAAGTGCTTCCTGATTTCCCTCCTGAACGGCCTCGCTCTGATTTGAAGATTATGTCCCCTCGTTCCTCATTCCCCCACCACAGGAAATAGTTTCTCTCTATTACCCTATCAAATCCCTTTATCATTTCAGTTATCAGATTAATCGCGATTAATATTTACAAGCTCGACAGCCCGAGTATAAATATATCAAGGGCAGTGTTATGGCATTGAATGTGGCTGTGGGACGGATATTTACCACAATGTAATCTCTGGCCACATCTACACTGACCACAGCAACACCAATTTAAAGTAACACGTCACATCTCAGACAGGACTTTGTTCTGATTTGGAATAGTGATAAAGCTCCTATTTAGCACATAAGACACATTTAGTAAAGATTATATTGTACAAAATACACTGACTCACCAACAGGAACCAGTCAGCCCCGAGAACACAGGAGATCCACGGGGAGCCCTGGCCCTTAGATACGGTGCTATCTGTTCACAAGCAGCAATGTCACAGTGCTGCAATATAACAGAGTGTGGTTATCATTACAACACACACAACCCACACTACCCGTACGTCCCAGGTCTGTCCCCACAAACTGGTGCACAGCAAGAGCCCAGTGTTGTTCTGGACTGGGCCAGTCATGTGTTGAGGAGAAGCCTGGCATTTCCCTGTAGTTAGGAGGTAGGGGAAAGGGGAGTACAGGTGGGGCTGAGTTCGTGGTCCGTCGCTGGTCATGGGGTCAGACTCACAGTGAATGATTGACTCCTCAAAGATCACTGAGGATCAGTACAACAGGTAAAGACACCGAAACAAGAGAGAAACATCCTCAGGCAAAATGGTTGAAACACAAGGGGAAAACGACAGTGACACTGCCATGGTCTGGTTAACGGTTCTCATCACAGAATCATAAGCAAGAAGGAGGCTGTTCGGCCCATCCAGCAGGTGCTAGATGTTCAACTGGAGATACCTGCTCTAAGCCCATTTCCCCAGCATATTGTAATATTCTTCCTTTTGCTCGAACCAAAATGATTTTTGCAAAATCCACTTAATTAAACAGCACGCAGCTTTCAGCCGGTTCGATTCACTCACATCGGAAGTGTGGTTACATGTCGAGTACAGAATATCTCTTCCACTACAGCCCTTTCAGAGGACAGGAGTGTTACCTGTCAGATAACCAGGATTCTATCCAGCATTGACACTGCCCTCCATCCCCGGTGATGGTTGCTACGCACTAAGGTTCCTCCAGCTTGGATTGGGCAACCTGCATTATACAGCACAGTCACATTAAAAAAACAAAAGTCCCGAGGCACTTCACAGAGGCTTAAGGAACATGGAGTCTGAGCCAAAGGAGGAGCTATTAGAAGGAGTGACCAAAAGCTTGGTCAAAGGGGTGTCTTTTCAGGAGAGATTTAGGGAGGGAACTCCAGACCATGGCTGAAGGCACAGCCGCCAATGGTGGGGAGAAGGGAGGGAGGATGCACAAGAGGCCAGAGTTAGAGGAATGGAGAGTTTGGGGGTGGGCGGAGGTGATTGTAGGCCTGGAAGAGGCCATGAAGTGATTTAAATACAAAGATGGCAATTCTAAATTTGAGGCGTTGGTGGACCAGAAGTCTGGCCAGGAGAGCATTCGAATAGTCAAGTCTAGAGATGTGAAAGGCACAGATGAGGGTTTCAGCAGCAGATGAGCTGAGGCAGTGGCGGAGACGGGCGATGTTACGGAGGTGGAAGCAGGCGGTCTTGGTGATGGAGAGGATACAGGGTCCGCAAGCAACACCTCCCGACAGTGCCACGTGAGGGTCTACAGTGGGATTGAGGAGAGAAGGTGGGTGGGTGGGATTGAGGGATGTGAGGAGTAGGTGGGCGGGTGGGATTGAGGGATGTGGGGAGTAGGTGGGCGGGTGGGATTGAGGGATGTGGGGAGTAGGTGGGCGGGTGGGATTGAGGGATGTGGGGAGAAGGTGGGCGGGTGGGATTGAGGGATGTGGGGAGTAGGTGGGCGGGTGGGATTGAGGGATGTGGGGAGTAGGTGGGCGGGTGGGATTGAGGGATGTGGGGAGTAGGTGGGCGGGTGGGATTGAGGGATGTGGGGAGTAGGTGGGCGGGTGGGATTGAGGGATGTGGGGAGAAGGTGGGCGGGTGGGATTGAGGGATGTGGGGAGTAGGTGGGCGGGTGGGATTGAGGGATGTGGGGAGTAGGTGGGCGGGTGGGATTGAGGGATGTGGGGAGTAGGTGGGCGGGTGGGATTGAGGGATGTGGGGAGAAGGTGGGCGGGTGGGATTGAGGGATGTGGGGAGTAGGTGGGCGGGTGGGATTGAGGGATGTGGGGAGTAGGTGGGCGGGTGGGATTGAGGGATGTGGGGAGTAGGTGGGCGGGTGGGATTGAGGGATGTGGGGAGTAGGTGGGCAGGTGGGATTGAGGGATGTGGGGAGAAGATGAGATTGAGGGATGTGGGGAGTAGGTGGGTAGGTGAGATTGAGGAATGTGAGGAGTAGGTGGGATTGAGGGATGTGGGGAGCAGGTGGGTAGGTGGGATTGAGGAATGTGGGAAATAGGTAGGTGGGTGGGATTGGGGGTTATGGGGAGTAGGTGCGATTGAGGGATATGGGGAGTAGGTGGGTATGAGGGATATGGGGAGTATTGGGTAGGTGGGATTGAGGGATATGGGGAGAAGGTGGGTGGGTGGGATTGAGAGATATGGGGAGAAGGTGGGTGGGTGGTATTGAGGGATATGGGGAGAAGGTGGGTAGGTGGGATTGAGGGATATGGGGAGAAGGTGGGTAGGTGGGATTGAGTGATATGGGGAGAAGGTGGGTAGGTGGGATTGAGGGATATGGGGAGCAGGTGGGTAGGTGGGATTGAGGGATATGGGGAGAAGGTGGGTGGGTGGGATTGAGGGATATGGGGAGCAGGTGGGTAGGTGGGATTGAGGGATGTGGGGAGAAGGTGGGTAGGTGGGATTGAGGGATATGGGGAGAAGGTGGGTAGGTGGGATTGAGGGATATGGGGAGAAGGTGGGTAGGTGGGATTGAGGGATATGGGGAGAAGGTGGGTAGGTGGGATTGAGGGATATGGGGAGAAGGTGGGTGGGTGGGATTGAGGGATATGGGGAGTAGTTGGGTGGGATTGAGGGATATGGGGAGAAGGTGGGTAGGTGGGATTGAGGGATATGGGGAGTAGGTGGGTGGGATTGAGGGATATGGGGAGCAGGTGGGTAGGTGGGATTGAGGGATATGGGGAGAAGGTGGGTAGGTGGGATTGAGGGATATGGGGAGAAGGTGGGTAGGTGGGATTGAGGGATATGGGGAGAAGGTGGGTAGGTGGGATTGAGGGATATGGGGAGAAGGTGGGTAGGTGGGATTGAGGGATATGGGGAGAAGGTGGGTGGGTGGGATTGAGGGATATGGGGAGTATTGGGTAGGTGGGATTGAGGGATATGGGGAGAAGGTGGGTAGGTGGGATTGAGGGATATGGGGAGAAGGTGGGTAGGTGGGATTGAGGGATATGGGGAGAAGGTGGGTGGGTGGGATTGAGGGATATGGGGAGCAGGTGGGTAGGTGGGATTGAGGGATATGGGGAGTAGGTGGGTGGGATTGAGGGATATGGGGAGAAGGTGGGTAGGTGGGATTGAGGGATATGGGGAGTAGGTGGGTGGGATTGAGGGATATGGGGAGAAGGTGGGTGGGTGGGATTGAGAGATATGGGGAGAAGGTGGGTGGGTGGGATTGTGGGATATGGGGAGAAGGTGGGTGGGTGGGATTGAGGGATATGGGGAGAAGGTGGGTGGGTGGGATTGAGGGATATGGGGAGAAGGTGGGTGGGTGGGATTGAGGGATATGGGGAGAAGGTGGGTGGGGCTGATCTATTATAAAAAGGACTGTGCTTGGTTGGGCCTGACGGCCTGTTCCTGAAATAAGGAATGTGCCTCTTCGTGACACAGCGGTAATAAAACAGAGATTAATTGGCTAAGTGTGCAACACAATCTCATTTAAAAACAAGCTGTTCCCACAGCTTTTAGTCTATAATCTCAAGTCTCCAGACTGCTCCAGAGATATGCAGTCTCACAGCTTGGGTGTGTGTGTGGGGGGGGAAGGTGAGTCCGTTCAATCTTCACACTGGCTGTACTGTGTGAGCAATGCCACCGACTGTCAGGCCATCTCATTGTTGCTCGAAGGGATTCTGCTGTGCCTTTTCTTCAGCTTCCAGCGCCAGCACAGGATGACCAGTACCAGGATCAGCAGGACCATGCACACACTCAAGGCCACAGCCAGAATCAGCTCTGCAAAACAGACAGTACACAGGGGTCATTCAATCCAGTTAAAAGATGACAGAATTTTTTTTAAAAAAAACTCGGGATCCCCTGCTCATTCCCAGAGACTCATTTAATTGTTCTTCGGATTAGACGTTAAACCGAGTCCCTGTCTGCCCTCGCAGGTGGATGTGGCACTATTGGAAGAGCAGGGGAGACCTGGTCAATATTTATCCTCATCCAACATCACTAAAACAGATGATCTGATCATTATCACATTGCTGTTTGTGGGACCGAGTTGTGCCACAAATTGGCTGCCACGTTTCTGACATTACAACTGTGACTACACTTCAAAAAGTACATCACTGGCTTTGGGACATCCTGAAGTCATGAAAGGCACCACAGAAATGCAAGTCTTTCTTTCTTTCAGATGTTACGGATTCCCAAATCTCAGGGTAAGTGCTCAAGGGATGAGAACTATCTGTAGCCTCTCAAAGAGGAGCACCCAGCAAAAATACCCTACTAAGCAATCAAAACACTGCCAGAACATCCCTCCCACCAACCATGGCTTTGTTCCCTAAACTGCCTCTTCCCTTTGCGATCTAAAGTCCTTCAATCATTCACCTGTTGTTCCGGGAGTTGAGTGCCTAGCCTGACATTGAAGCGATTGAGCCCCACATGAGGTTTGCTTTCACAGTGGGCCAATTCCCATCTAAAACCTCAATCTCTGCACAGAACTGACGCCCAAGCTCTGGTGCTTGCTCAGGATCCAAACAACTTCATCTCATTTTCAATACCAGTGGCCCACCGTGGGACCTGCCAGCCTGGAGGGAGATTACATCTCTTCAGTCCTTTGTAGGCCCTACCTTCTATCTTTGAGTTGGTCCCAAGGCAGGTCTCAGGAGCAGAAGAGCTTGAATTTATATAGCACTGTATCACGTCTGCAGGATGTCCCAAAGTGCCGATGAATTACTACTTGAGTGCAGTCGCTCCTGTTACATAATCAAATGCAACACAACTAACACACAGTTAAGGTCCAGCCACATCAAGACCCCCAGTTGAGCTGTGAAGAGCCAGACTATTGGGGATATCCAGCACCGGATCCAACCAGCAGCTCACCTGAACTGTGCCCAACACTCCAGAGATCCCATCTCTGATATACAAGGACCACCCGAGCTGGGCCCAGTATCCCCGAGACCACTACCTGGACGAGCCACTCTACAGGATGCTGCCAGGTGCCCTGTTTCAATGGATTGGGGGGACCGATGATGGAATGTAAAGGGGACCGTGCCAACCTATCACAGGTCCGGGTCCCCTTACAGAGAGGCTATCGAGCAGTGTGTCAGCACATTACCTGTTTGCATTGTGCCACTGGAGAGCCTGCATTCCTCATCCCGGTTGTCGGAGATCAGATCTTTGGTGATTCGGATGAAGTCTTGTAAGGGGCAGTGCTCGGTGCAGGATGGCAGAGTGAGAAGGTGTGCCTCGGAATCAGTCTCGTTCCTGAAGTACATGTCCAACGTGAAAGACCTGTGGAACCAACGTGTGGGAGAATGAATTGCATTCAGTGTGGGCCTGATAGAAGCTGCATGAGGGCACAATAACACAGCAACAAATGCTATTACATTACAGGTGGCAGAGGCTGGCCTGACTGAGACATACTGGCATTCCTCAGTACAGTACTGGTCCCTTGTAGATCCAGATCGAAAGAGCTTACCTGTTGGACAGTGAGAAGTTTAAAAGGTGTGCGTGTTCAAATCCCTCCATGGCCTCGCTCCTCCCTATCTCTGTAACCTCCTCCAGCCCTACGACCCCCCGAGATTTCTGTAACCTCCTCCAGCCCTACGACCCTCCGAGATCTCTGTAACCTCCTCCAGCCCTACGACCCTCCGAGATCTCTGTAACCTCCTCCAGCCCTACAACCCTCCGAGATCTCTGTAACCTCCTCCAGCCCTACAACCCTCCGAGATCTCTGTAACCTCCTCCAGCCCTACAACCCTCCGAGATCTCTGTAACCTCCTCCAGCCCTACGACCCTCCGAGATCTCTGTAACCTCCTCCAGCCCTACAACCCTCCGAGATCTCTGTAACCTCCTCCAGCCCTACAACCCTCCGAGATCTCTGTAACCTCCTCCAGCCCTACAACCCTCCCTATCTCTGTAACCTCCTCCAGCCCTACAACCCTCCGAGATCTCTGTAACCTCCTCCAGCGACCCTCCGAGATCTCTGTAACCTCCTCCAGCCCTACGACCCCCCGAGATCTCTGTAACCTCCTCCAGCCCTACGACCCTCCGAGATCTCTGTAACCTCCTCCAGCCCTACAACCCTCCGAGATCTCTGTAACCTCCTCCAGCCCTACGACCCTCCGAGATCTCTGTAACCTCCTCCAGCCCTACGACCCTCCGAGATCTCTGTAACCTCCTCCAGCCCTACGACCCTCCGAGATCTCTGTAACCTCCTCCAGCCCTACGACCCTCCGAGATCTCTGTAACCTCCTCCAGCCCTACGACCCTCCGAGATCTCTGTAACCTCCTCCAGCCCTACGACCCTCCGAGATCTCTGTAACCTCCTCCAGCCCTACGACCCTCCGAGATCTCTGTAACCTCCTCCAGCCCTACGACCCTCCGAGATCTCTGTAACCTCCTCCAGCCCTACGACCCTCCGAGATCTCTGTAACCTCCTCCAGCCCTACGACCCTCCGAGATCTCTGTCACCTCCTCCAGCCCTACAACCCTCCGAGATCTCTGTAACCTCCTCCAGCCCTACAACCCTCCCTATCTCTGTAACCTCCTCCAGCCCTACAACCCTCCGAGATCTCTGTAACCTCCTCCAGCGACCCTCCGAGATCTCTGTAACCTCCTCCAGCCCTACGACCCCCCGAGATCTCTGTAACCTCCTCCAGCCCTACGACCCTCCGAGATCTCTGTAACCTCCTCCAGCCCTACAACCCTCCGAGATCTCTGTAACCTCCTCCAGCCCTACGACCCTCCGAGATCTCTGTAACCTCCTCCAGCCCTACGACCCTCCGAGATCTCTGTAACCTCCTCCAGCCCTACGACCCTCCGAGATCTCTGTAACCTCCTCCAGCCCTACGACCCTCCGAGATCTCTGTAACCTCCTCCAGCCCTACGACCCTCCGAGATCTCTGTAACCTCCTCCAGCCCTACGACCCTCCGAGATCTCTGTAACCTCCTCCAGCCCTACGACCCTCCGAGATCTCTGTAACCTCCTCCAGCCCTACGACCCTCCGAGATCTCTGTAACCTCCTCCAGCCCTACGACCCTCCGAGATCTCTGTAACCTCCTCCAGCCCTACGACCCTCCGAGATCTCTGTCACCTCCTCCAGCCCTACGACCCTCCGAGATCTCTGTAACCTCCTCCAGCCCTACGACCCTCCGAGATCTCTGTAACCTCCTCCAGCCCTACGACCCTCCGAGATCTCTGTAACCTCCTCCAGCCCTAAGACCCTCCGAGATCTCAATAACCTCCTCCAGCCCTACGACCCTCCGAGATCTCTGTAACCTCCTCCAGCCCTACGACCCTCCGAGATCTCTGTAACCTCCTCCAGCCCTACAACCCTCCGAGATCTCTGTAACCTCCTCCAGCCCTACGACCCTCCGAGATCTCTGTAACCTCCTCCAGCCCTACAACCTTCCGAGATCTCTGTAACCTCCTCCAGCCCTACAATCCTCCGAGATCTCTGCACTCCTCCAATTCTTGCCTCTTGCGCATCCCCAATTTTAATTGCTCCACCATTGGCGGCCGTGCCTTCAGCTGCCTAGGACTTACACTCTGGAATTCCCTCCCTAAACCTCTCCGCCTCTCTCTCCTCCTTTAAGACGCTCCTTAAAACCTCTCTCTTTGACCAAGCTTTTGGTCACCTGTCCTAGTATCTCCTTATGTGGCTCGGTATCAAATTTTGTTTGATAATCGCCCCTGTGAAGCACCTTTGGATATTTTACTATATAAATGCAAATTGTTGTTTCGATCCAGGCTTCAGCTTCATTCCAGGTCTGTAACTAAAGGCCGAGATGCTGAATGCTCAGATTCAGGCGGTGAGACACACCGGGGAGCGAGACGTACTATGGGCAAGCCCTGGGATCCCAATCTATCGTATCATTGGATCAGAATTACTACAGCTGGCATCACTCCTGGGAGCGGACACTAGGACACGACTACAAGGTGCTGGCTCAATACTGTAAGGGTCGGCACGTATAGATTATTCAACATAGAATAAGCTGGTTGGCATTATATAAAGAAAGAAGGAAGAACTTGCATTTCTATTGCGCATTTCACGACCTCAGGACATCCCAAAGTGTCAACTCACCTGACGAAGGAGATAATCTCCCAAAGCTTGTGATTTTCAAATAAAATTGTTGGACTATAACCTGGTGTTGTAAGATTCTTTACATCTATTAATAAAGCCCAGGATCTCATATGCTTTTTTAACAGCCTTCTCAACCTGTATTGCCACCTTCAGAGATTTGTGTACATACACCCCCAGGTCTCTCTGTTCCTGCATACCCTTTAAAATTGTACCATTTAGTTTATATTGCTTCTCCTCATTCTTCCTACCAAAATGTATCACTTCACACTTCTCTGCGTTAAATTGCATCTGCCATGTGTCTGCTCATTTCACCAGTCTGTCTATGTCCTCCTGAAGTCTGTTACTATCCTATTGTTTATACATTTCCGAGTTTCATGTCATCTGCAAACTTTGAAATTATACCCTCTATACCCATATCCAGGTCATTAATATATATCAACAAGAGCAGTGGTCCTAATACTGACCCCTGGGGAACACCACTGTATATTTCCCTCCAGTCTGAAAAACAACCGTTCACCATTACTGACTGTCCCTTAGCCACTGCCCTCAGGAGCCTTCTCCGTCACTTCATCAAAGAACTCAATCAAATTAGTCAAACACGATTTTCCTTTAACAAATCAGTGTTGACTTTCATTTATTAGCCCATACTTTTCCAAGCGGCAATTCATTTTGTCTCGGATTATTGTCTCAAAGTTTTCCCACCATGGATGTTAGGCTGACTGGCCTGTAATTGCCAGGATAATCACTCTCCCAGGGTTGTTACATTTGCAATTCTCCCATCCTCTGGCACCACTCCCATATCTGAGGAGGATTGTAAGATTGTGCAAAGTATTCATTTAGTACCCTGGTCATGCCCCCTGCCTCCACAAGATTTTATTTGTCCCTAATCTGCCCCACCCTTCCTTTGACTACCCTTTTACTATTTGGGTTCCCTTTTATGTTAGCTGCTAATCTATTCTCATACTCTCTTTTTGCCTCTCTGATCTCCTCTGTATTTCTGTATTCAGCTTCATTCTCCACTGTATTATGAACATTACATTTATCATAAGCCTCCTTTTTCTGTTTCACTTTACTCTCTATATCTTTAGTCATCCAGGGAGCTCTAGCTTTGGATGCCCTTCCTTTCCCCCTCATGGGAATGTGTCTACTCTGTACCCAAACCATCTCCTCCTTGAGGGCCTCCCACTGTTCAGTTACTGTTTTGCCTAACAATTTTTGATTCCAATTCACCAGGACAAGATCCCTGTTTAACTCAACGAATTACCCTCCTCCAGTTAAGTATTTTTACCCTTGATTGTTCCTTGTCCTTTTGCATAACTATTCTAAACCTAATGATATTATGATCACTGTTCCCCAAATGCTCCCCCACTGAAACATGCTCCACTTCATTCCTCAGAACTGCTTCCTTCCTCATTGGGTTGGATTAAAATGAAACACAAACGTTCTCTTGTACACACTTCAGGAATTCCTCCCCCTCTTTACCCTTTACATTGTTACTATCCGTTGTAAAGGTTTAGCATGATGTCCTTGTCTTCAATGCCCCAATTACAAAGCCAAGTATCACACACGCTTTCTTAACTGCCTTACTAACTTGCCCTGCCACCTTCAAAGATTGTGAATATGCCCCCCCAGGTCCTTCTGCTGTAGCATATCCTTCAAACTAGTACCATTTAGATTATACTGCCTCCATGTTGCTCCTCCCAAAGTGCATCACTTCACACTTATCCTCATTAAATTGCATCTGCCATGTAGCTCCCATTTCATCAGTCTGTCCATGTCCTCCTGAAGTCTGTTACTATCCTCCTCACCATTTACTACGTTGCCAAGTTTTGTATCATCCGCAATCTTTGAAATTGTCCTCCCTATACTCAAGTCCATGTCATTTATATATAAGAAAAGCAATGGTCCTAATACTGATCCCTGGGGGAGCCCACTGCATACTTCACTCCAATCAGAATAACATCAGTTCACCATTACTCTCTGCCTCCTAAACCTTAGCCAATTACGTCCCCAAGTTACCACCGTCCCTTTAATCCCATGTGTTTCTATTTTCTGAATAATTCTGTTATGTGGCACTTTATCAAATGCCTTTTGAAAGTCCATATACAAAACATCTACTGCACTACCCTCATCAACTCTCTCCGATACTTCATCAAAGGACTCAATCAGGTTAGTCAGACACGATTTGTCTTTAACAAATCCGTGCTGGCTGTTCCTTATTAACCCATGCTTCTCCAAGTGAGAATTAATTTTGTCCTTGACAATGGTCTTTAGTAGTTTTCCCACCACTGACAGTAGACTGACCTGCCTGTAGTTACCAGGTTTATCTCTCTCCCTTTTTTTGAACAGGGGTGTAACATTTGCAATCCTCCAGTCCTCTGGCACCACTCCCACATTTAAGGAAAATTGGAAGATTGTGGTCAGAACTTCTGCTATCTCCACACTTGCTTCCCTCAGCAACCTAGGACGCATCCCATCTGGACAGGGTGACTTGTTAACTTTGAGTGATGCCAATCTATTTAGCATCTCCTTTCCATCTATTTTGATCCTATCCAATATCTCCATTCCCTCCTCCTACACTGCGACATTAACTTCATCCTCTTTTTTTGTGAATACAGATGCAAAGTATTCATTCAGTACCTCAATCATGCCCTCTTCCCTCCACAAGAAGATTTCCTTCTTTGTCCCTAATCGCCCCACCACTTCTTTAACTATCCTTTTACCTTTTATATGTTTATAAAAGATTTTTGGGTTCCCTTTTATGTTACCCACTAATCTTTTCTCATATTCTCTCTTTGCCCTTCTTATCTCCTTTTTCAATTTCCCCCTGTACGCTCTCTGTATTCTGTACCTGACATTTGTCAGAAATCTCCTTTTTATGTGTTTTATTTTAACTTCTATTTCCATTGTCATCCAGGTAGCTCTAGCTTTGGATGCCCCATCTTTCCTCCTTATGGGAATATGTTTGGTTTGTCCCTGAACTATCTCCGCCTTGAAGTCCTGCCATTGCTCATTTACTGTTTTCTTGGCCAATCTTTGTTTCCGGTCCACCTGTGCTCGATCCCTTCTCAAATCACTGAAATTGGCTCTCTTCCAGTTGGGTATTTTCACCATTGATTTCTCTTTGTCCCTTTCCGTAGCTACTTTAATTATATTATGATCACTATTACCCAGATGTTCTCCCACTGAAACACACTCCACTTGCCCTACTTCATTCCCCAGAACTAGATCCAGCACTGCTTCCTTCCTCATTGTGCTATAAACATACGAATTAAGAACGTTCTCCTGTACACATTTTAGGAATTCTTCCTTGCCCTTTACACTGTTTTTTCCTGGTCTATATTGGTGTAATCGGAGTCCTCTACTATTACTGCGCTATTATTTTTACATGAAATTTGCCCACAGATTTTCTCCTCTATCTCCTTCTCACTATTTGAGGGTCTATAATAAACACCCAGCAATGTAACAGCTCCTTTTCTGTTCTCTAACCAAATAGATTCATTCCTTGAACCCTCGAGTATATTGTCCCTCTGTAGAACTGTAATATTATCCTTGATCAATACTGCCACCACCCCCCACCCCCGCTTTCATTTTTCCTTCCTTGCCCCTCTTGAATACATTGTAGCCGGGAATGTTTAGTTCCCATTCCTACCCATGTTTAAGCCAGGCAGCCACTATATCATAACCCCATGTGGAAACTCGTGCCTGCAGCCCATCAGCCTTATTTGTAACACACTCCAACGTCTCAATGTTTAACGTCTCATCCGAAAGACGACACCTCTGACAGTGCAGCACTCCCTCAGTACTGCACTGGGTGTCGGCCTAGATTTTGTGCTCAAGTTGCTGGAGTGGGTAGAATTATATAATATGAGCTAGAGCACTGTAGGATTAAGTTAGGTTAAAACACACTTCAGATAGACACACAGATGTACCAGGCGGGCTAGTCAGCGTGGTAGGGGTGAGTGTGAGAAAGAAATGTCAATTGTTGAACGGACTCCAGTGTAGATATAGGGAATACATTCTTTTGCTATAATGATTGGAAGAGATAAGGGATTAAGGACTACAGAGAATGGTAATGAGCACTCATGCAGGGGGAACATCCAGAGTGTAATAAACATTAATTGACATGCGGCTTGAATGGTAACAGCTGACTTAACCACGAAACCAGCTGACATGTCAACAGAAGGTAATGAGATATTGGACCCAGTAATCAACCATGGAAGTTACAGGCTATACTGTTGTACTTTTTGGAGCTCTGTATAGTCTGACCCGGGATTACTGTGAGTGGTGGAGAGAAGCAGCACACCAGCCCCGATGAGTTCTAGGTCTGAGAGTACTCTGACGTCAAGTTTATGACATCGAT
Source organism: Heptranchias perlo (assembly GCF_035084215.1). Taxonomy (NCBI): domain Eukaryota; kingdom Metazoa; phylum Chordata; class Chondrichthyes; order Hexanchiformes; family Hexanchidae; genus Heptranchias; species Heptranchias perlo. The sequence continues at coordinate 34,583 of NW_027138817.1, forward strand.
CTCATGGACACTGTGTATAGATGGGTTGTATTAATGTGTTTATTAATAAAAGTTATTAATCAGATGCCTCAATATTTCCTGCTTCTTCAAACTGTATTGAGGTGAAGGATAGTGAGGATCCTAAAAGCTCAATCACGACTAACCCCTCACTAGCATCTCGGAGTGGCCCAGACTAAATGGAATCGTGGCACCTCAGTCTCCAACTTATTCTTGGCCATCTCAAAACTGGAACCCCATTAAATCACCCCACCCACCATTGTCCCTTCTCTTCCTCCCACAATCTACAGGCTTCTAAAATCTGACCCGGTATCTCCCAACTACTGCTTCATCAACCTCTCCTGGTTTATTCTTTATTTATTCTCAGGCTGTGGGCGTCGCTGGTAAGGCCGGTGTTTATTGCCCATCCCTCGTTGCCCTGAGAAGATGGTGGTGGGCCTGCTCCTTGAACCACTGGGAGTGGTTTTGATACGGCTGAGTGGTTTGCTGGGCTACTTCAGAGGGCAGTTAAGAGTCAACCACATTAGTGTGGGACTGGAGTCACCAATAGGCCCAGACCGGGCGAGGACGACAGGTTTCCTTCCCTAAAGGACATTAGTGAACCAGTTGGGTTTTTAGGACAATCCGACAGCTTCACGGTCACTTTTACTGAGACTGGCTCTTTATTCCCAGGTTTTTTTAAAAACTGAATTCAAATGCTCAGGTTACCACAGTGGATTATCAGTCCCGGCCTCCGGACAGCTGGTGGGAGATTAAAGCACAATGAGGTGGGAGATTGTAACGTCCTTTGCGTGACTCTGGCCTAGTGCTGGATAGTTGGTCGAAGCCCTACAAAACCCAGACTCAAACTGAAGACCTTGGTCAGAGGGATGACCATCAGAATAGTTGTACAAAAGTAGAGCAGGGACAGGAGAAGGGGAGAGAGAGTGGAAGGGAGAAAGAGAGGGCGGGTGGGGGAAAAGAGAGAGGGAGAAAGAAAGAGAGGGAGGGTGGAGAGAGAAAGAGAGGGAGGGGGAGGGGAGAGAGGGCGAAGGCGAGGGAGTGGTCGAGAGCAAGAGCGTGTGACAGAGAGATAGAGACACAAAGTGGGCGAGACAGAGAGAGAGCGCAAGAGAGCGAGAGAGAGAAAGAGATAAAGAGAGAGAAAGCATTTCCAGCATATTTCGACATTAGAGCTTTCATGTTGTTTTCCACCAGAAATGACATTATCAGACAAGCAGGTACCACCAGTGCAGATACCAGAAACCGTCACCGGGAACATGGACACCGTTACCAGGAACAGATCCGGTCACCGGGGACAGAAACCGTCACCGGGAACATGGACACAGTCACCGCGAACAGAAACCATCACTGGGAACACGGACACAGTCACCGCGAACAGAAACCATCACTGGAACACGGACACAGTCACCGCGAACAGAAACCGTCACTGGGAACACGGACACAGTCACCGGGAACAGAAACCATCACTGGGAACACGGACACAGTCACCGGGAACAGAAACCATCACTGGAACACGGACACAGTCACCGCGAACAGAAACCGTCACTGGAACATGGACACAGTCACCGCGAACAGAAACCATCACTGGAACACGGACACAGTCACCGGGAACAGAAACCGTCACTGGGAACACGGACACAGTCACCGGGAACAGAAACCGTCACTGGAACATGGACACAGTCACCGCGAACAGAAACCGTCACTGGAACATGGACACAGTCACCGCGAACAGAAACCGTCACTGGAACATGGACACAGTCACCGGGAACAGAAACCGTCACTGGAACACGGACACAGTCACCGCGAACAGAAACCGTCACTGGGAACACGGACACAGTCACCGCGAACAGAAACCGTCACTGGGAACACGGACACAGTCACCGCGAACAGAAACCGTCACTGGAAAATGGACACAGTCACCGCGAACAGAAACAGTCACTGGGAACACGGACACAGTTACCGCGAACAGAAACCATCACTGGGAACACGGACACAGTCACCGGGAACAGAAACCGTCACTGGGAACACGGACACAGTCACCGAGAACAGAAACCATCACTGGGAACACGGACACAGTCACCGGGAACAGAAACCATCACTGGAACATGGACACAGTCACCGGGAACAGAAACCATCACTGGAACACGGACACAGTCACCGCGAACAGAAACCATCACTGGAACACGGACACAGTCACCGGGAACAGAAACCGTCACTGGAACACGGACACAGTCACCGCGAACAGAAACCATCACTGGGAACACGGACACAGTCACCGCGAACAGAAACCGTCACTGGAACATGGACACAGTCACCGCGAACAGAAACCATCACTGGAACACGGACACAGTCACCGGGAACAGAAACCGTCACTGGGAACACGGACACAGTCACCGGGAACAGAAACCGTCACTGGAACATGGACACAGTCACCGCGAACAGAAACCGTCACTGGAACATGGACACAGTCACCGCGAACAGAAACCGTCACTGGAACATGGACACAGTCACCGCGAACAGAAACCGTCACTGGGAACACGGACACAGTCACCGCGAACAGAAACCGTCACTGGGAACACGGACACAGTCACCGCGAACAGAAACCGTCACTGGAAAATGGACACAGTCACCGCGAACAGAAACCGTCACTGGGAACACGGACACAGTCACCGCGAACAGAAACCATCACTGGGAACACGGACACAGTCACCGGGAACAGAAACCGTCACTGGGAACACGGACACAGTCACCGGGAACAGAAACCATCACTGGGAACACGGACACAGTCACCGGGAACAGAAACCATCACTGGGAACACGGACACAGTCACCGGGAACAGAAACCATCACTGGAACACGGACACAGTCACCGGGAACAGAAACCGTCACTGGGAACACGGACACAGTCACCGGGAACAGAAACCATCACTGGGAACACGGACACAGTCACCGGGAACAGAAACCATCACTGGGAACACGGACACAGTCACCGGGAACAGAAACCGTCACTGGAACACGGACACAGTCACCGGGAACAGAAACCATCACTGGGAACACGGACACAGTCACCGGGAACAGAAACCATCACTGGGAACACGGACACAGTCACCGCGAACAGAAACCGTCACTGGAACATGGACACAGTCACCGGGAACAGAAACCATCACTGGGAACACGGACACAGTCACCGCGAACAGAAACCGTCACTGGAACATGGACACAGTCACCGCGAACAGAAACCGTCACTGGGAACACGGACACAGTCACCGGGAACAGAAACCGTCACTGGGAACACGGACACAGTCACCGCGAACAGAAACCGTCACTGGAACATGGACACAGTCACCGCGAACAGAAACCGTCACTGGAACATGGACACAGTCACCGCGAACAGAAACCGTCACTGGAACACGGACACAGTCACCGGGAACAGAAACCGTCACTGGAACACGGACACAGTCACCGGGAACAGAAACCATCACTGGGAACACGGACACAGTCACCGGGAACAGAAACCATCACTGGAACACGGACACAGTCACCGGGAACAGAAACCATCACTGGAACACGGACACAGTCACCGGGAACAGAAACCGTCACTGGAACATGGACACAGTCACCGGGAACAGAAACCATCACTGGGAACATGGACACAGTCACCGGGAACAGAAACCATCACTGGAACACGGACACAGTCACCGGGAACAGAAACCGTCACTGGAACATGGACACAGTCACCGGGAACAGAAACCATCACTGGAACATGGACACAGTCACCGGGAACAGAAACCATCACTGGAACACGGACACAGTCACCGGGAACAGAAACCATCACTGGGAACACGGACACAGTCACCGGGAACAGAAACCATCACTGGAACATGGACACAGTCACCGGGAACAGAAACCATCACTGGAACACGGACACAGTCACCGGGAACAGAAACCGTCACTGGAACACGGACACAGTCACCGCGAACAGAAACCGTCACTGGAACACGGACACAGTCACCGCGAACAGAAACCGTCACTGGAACACGGACACAGTCACCGGGAACAGAAACCATCACTGGGAACACGGACACAGTCACCGGGAACAGAAACCATCACTGGGAACACGGACACAGTCACCGCGAACAGAAACCGTCACTGGAACACGGACACAGTCACCGCGAACAGAAACCATCACTGGGAACACGGACACAGTCACCGGGAACAGAAACCATCACTGGAACACGGACACAGTCACCGGGAACAGAAACCATCAATGGGAACACGGACACAGTCACCGGGAACAGAAACCATCACTGGGAACACGGACACAGTCACCGGGAACAGAAACCATCACTGGGAACACGGACACAGTCACCGCGAACAGAAACCGTCACTGGAACACGGACACAGTCACCGGGAACAGAAACCATCACTGGGAACACGGACACAGTCACCGGGAACAGAAACCATCACTGGGAACACGGACACAGTCACCGGGAACAGAAAACATCACTGGAACATGGACACAGTCACCGGGAACAGAAATCATCACTGGGAACACGGACACAGTCACCGGGAACAGAAACAGTCACTGGAACACGGACACAGTCACCGCGAACAGAAACCGTCACTGGAACACAGACACAGTCACCGGGAACAGAAACCGTCACTGAAACATGGACACAGTCACCGGGAACAGAAACCGTCACTGGAACATGGACACAGTCACCGGGAACAGAAACCATCACTGGGAACACGGACACAGTCACCGGGAACAGAAACCATCACTGGGAACACGGACACAGTCACCGGGAACAGAAACCATCACTGGGAACACGGACACAGTCACCGGGAACAGAAACAGTCACTGGAACACGGACACAGTAACCGCGAACAGAAACCATCACTGGAACACGGACACAGTCACCGGGAACAGAAACCGTCACTGGAACACGGACACAGTCACCGGGAACAGAAACAGTCACTGGAACACGGACACAGTCACCGCGAACAGAAACCATCACTGGAACATGGACACAGTCACCGGGAACAGAAACAGTCACTGGGAACACGGACACAGTCACCGGGAACAGAAACCGTCACTGGAACAAGGACACAGTCACCGGGAACAGAAACCATCACTGGAACATGGACACAGTCACCGCGAACAGAAACCATCACTGGAACACGGACACAGTCACCGGGAACAGAAACCATCACTGGAACACGGACACAGTCACCGGGAACAGAAACCATCACTGGAACACGGACACAGTCACCGCGAACAGAAACCATCACTGGAACACGGACACAGTCACCGGGAACAGAAACCATCACTGGAACACGGACACAGTCACCGGGAACAGAAACCATCACTGGAACATGGACACAGTCACCGCGAACAGAAACCGTCACTGGGAACACGGACACAGTCACCGGGAACAGAAACCGTCACTGGAACACGGACACAGTCACTGCGAACAGAAACCATCACTGGGAACACGGACACAGTCACCGGGAACAGAAACCGTCACTGGGAACACGGACACAGTCACCGCGAACAGAAACCATCACTGGAACACGGACACAGTCACCGGGAACAGAAACCGTCACTGGAACACGGACACAGTCACCGGGAACAGAAACCATCACTGGAACATGGACACAGTCACCGGGAACAGAAACCATCACTGGAACACGGACACAGTCACCGCGAACAGAAACGGTCACTGGGAACACGGACACAGTCACCGGGAACAGAAACCGTCACTGGGAACACGGACACAGTCACCGGGAACAGAAACCATCACTGGGAACACGGACACAGTCACCGCGAACAGAAACCGTCACTGGGAACACGGACACAGTCACCGGGAACAGAAACCATCACTGGGAACACGGACACAGTCACCGCGAACAGAAACCGTCACTGGGAACACGGACACAGTCACCGCGAACAGAAACCATCACTGGGAACACGGACACAGTCACCGGGAACAGAAACCATCACTGGGAACACGGACACAGTCACCGCGAACAGAAACCGTCACTGGAACATGGACACAGTCACCGCGAACAGAAACCAACACTGGGAACATGGACACAGTCACCGGGAACAGAAACCGTCACTGGAACATGGACACAGTCACCGGGAACAGAAACCATCACTGGGAACACGGACACAGTCACCGGGAACAGAAACCATCACTGGAACATGGACACAGTCACCGCGAACAGAAACCATCACTGGGAACACGGACACAGTCACCGCGAACAGAAACCGTCACTGGAACATGGACACAGTCACCGCGAACAGAAACCATCACTGGGAACACGGACACAGTCACCGCGAACAGAAACAGTCACTGGAACACGGACACAGTCACCGGGAACAGAAACTATCACTGGAACATGGACACAGTCACCGCGAACAGAAACAGTCACTGGAACACGGACACAGTCACCGGGAACAGAAACCATCACTGGAACATGGACACAGTCACCGGGAACAGAAACCGTCACTGGAACATGGACACAGTCACCGCGAACAGAAACCGTCACTGGGAACACGGACACAGTCACCGGGAACAGAAACCATCACTGGGAACACGGACACAGTCACCGGGAACAGAAACCATCACTGGGAACACGGACACAGTCACCGGGAACAGAAACCATCACTGGGAACACGGACACAGTCACCGGGGACAGAAACCATCACTGGGAACACGGACACAGTGACCGGGAACAGAAACCGTCACTGGGAACATGGACACAGTCACCGCGAACAGAAACCATCACTGGGAACACGTACACAGTCACCGGGAACAGAAACCGTCACTGGAACATGGACACAGTCACCGGGGACAGAAACCATCACTGGGAACACGGACACAGTCACCGGGAACAGAAACCGTCACTGGGAACATGGACACAGTCACCGGGAACAGAAACCATCACTGGAACACGGACACAGTCACCGGGAACAGAAACCGTCACTGGAACACGGACACAGTCACTGCGAACAGAAACCATCACTGGAACACGGACACAGTCACCGGGAACAGAAACAGTCACTGGGAACACGGACACAGTCACTGCGAACAGAAACCATCACTGGAACACGGACACAGTCACCGGGAACAGAAACCGTCACTGGAACACGGACACAGTCACGGGGAACAGAAACCGTCACTGGAACATGGACACAGTCACCGGGGACAGAAACCGTCACTGGGAACATGGACACTGTCACCGGGAACAGAAACCGTCACTGGAACATGGACACAGTCACCGGGGACAGAAACCGTCACTGGGAACATGGACACAGTCACCGGGAACAGAAACCGTCACTGGAACATGGACACAGTCACCGCGAACAGAAACCGTCACTGGGAACACGGACACAGTCACCGGGGACAGAAACCGTCACTGGAACACGGACACAGTCACCGGGGACAGAAACCGTCACTGGGAACATGGACACAGTCACCGGGAACAGAAACCGTCACTGGAACATGGACACAGTCACCGGGGACAGAAACCGTCACTGGGAACATGGACACAGTCACCGGGAACAGAAACCGTCACTGGAACATGGACACAGTCACCGGGGACAGAAACCGTCACTGGAACACGGACACAGTCACTGCGAACAGAAACCATCACTGGAACACGGACACAGTCACTGCGAACAGAAACCATCACTGGAACACGGACACAGTCACCGGGAACAGAAACCATCACTGGAACACGGACACAGTCACTGCGAACAGAAACCGTCACTGGGAACACGGACACAGTCACCGGGAACAGAAACCGTCACTGGGAACATGGACACAGTCACCGGGAACAGAAACCATCACTGGGACACGGACACAGTCACCGGGAACAGAAACCGTCACTGGAACACGGACACAGTCACGGGGAACAGAAACCGTCACTGGAACATGGACACAGTCACCGGGGACAGAAACCGTCACTGGGAACATGGACACTGTCACCGGGAACAGAAACCGTCACTGGAACATGGACACAGTCACCGGGGACAGAAACCGTCACTGGGAACATGGACACAGTCACCGGGAACAGAAACCGTCACTGGAACATGGACACAGTCACCGGGGACAGAAACCGTCATTGGAACACGGACACAGTCACCGCGAACAGAAACCATCACTGGAACACGGACACAGTCACCGGGAACAGAAACCATCACTGGGAACACGGACACAGTCACCGGGAACAGAAACCATCACTGGAACACGGACACAGTCACCGGGAACAGAAACCATCACTGGGAACACGGACACAGTCACCGCGAACAGAAACCATCACTGGAACACGGACACAGTCACCGCGAACAGAAACCATCACTGGAACACGGACACGGTCACCGGGAACAGAAACCGTCACTGGAACACGGACACAGTCATCGCGAACAGAAACCATCACTGGAACACGGACACAGTCACCGCGAACAGAAACCATCACTGGAACACGGACACATTCACCGCGAACAGAAATCATCACTGGGAACACGGACACAGTCACCGCGAACAGAAACCGTCACTGGGAACACGGACACAGTCACTGGGAACAGAAACCGTCACTGGGAACATGGACACAGTCACCGGGAACAGAAACCATCACTGGAACACGGACACAGTCACCGCGAACAGAAACCATCACTGGAACATGGACACAGTCACCGGGAACAGAAACCGTCACTGGGAACACGGACACAGTCAGCGCGAACAGAAACCATCACTGGAACACGGACACAGTCACCGGGAACAGATACCGTCACTGGGAACACGGACACAGTCACCGCGAACAGAAACCATCACTGGAACACGGACACAGTCACCGGGAACAGATACCGTCACTGGGAACACGGACACAGTCACCGGGAACAGAAACCGTCACTGGGAACATGGACACAGTCACCGCGAACAGAAACCATCACTGGGAACACGGACACAGTCACCGCGAACAGAAACCATCACTGGGAACACGGACACAGTCACCGCGAACAGAAACCATCACTGGGAACACGGACACAGTCACCGCGAACCGAAACCATCACTGGAACACGGACACAGTCACCGGGAACAGATACCGTCACTGGGAACACGGACACAGTCACCGCGAACAGAAACCATCACTGGAACACGGACACAGTCACCGCGAACAGAAACCGTCACTGGGAACACGGACACAGTCACCGGGAAAAGATACCGTCACTGGAACACGGACACAGTCACCGGGAAAAGATACCGTCACTGGAACACGGACACAGTCACCGCGAACAGAAACCATCACTGGGAACACGGACACAGTCTCCGCGAACAGAAACCATCACTGGAACACGGACACAGTCACCGCGAACAGAAACCATCACTGGGAACACGGACACAGTCACCGGCAACAGAAACCATCACTGGGAACACGGACACAGTCACCGGGAACAGAAACCGTCACTGGAACATGGACACAGTCACCGGGAACAGAAACCGTCACTGGAACATGGACACAGTCACCGCGAACAGAAACCGTCACTGGGAACACGGACACAGTCACCGCGAACAGAAACCATCACTGGGAACACGGACACAGTCACCGGGAACAGAAACCATCACTGGGACACGGACACAGTCACCGGGAACAGAAACCATCACTGGGACACGGACACAGTCACCGGGAACAGAAACCATCACTGGGACACGGACACAGTCACCGGGAACAGAAACCGTCACTGGAACACGGACACAGTCACCGCGAACAGAAACCGTCACTGGAACACGGACACAGTCACCGGGAACAGAAACCATCACTGGAACACGGACACAGTCACTGGGAACAGAAACCGTCACTGGAACATGGACACAGTCACCGCGAACAGAAACCGTCACTGGAACATGGACACAGTCGCTGGGAACAGAAACCGTCACTGGGAACACGGACACAGTCACCGGGAACAGAAACCGTCACTGGAACACGGACACAGTCACCAGGAACAGAAACCGTCACTGGGAACACGGACACAGTCACCGGGAACAGAAACCATCACTGGGAACACGGACACAGTCACCGGGAACAGAAACCGTCACCGGGAACACGGACACAGTCACCGGGAACAGAAACCATCACTGGGAACACGGACACAGTCACCGGGAACAGAAACCATCACTGGGAACACGGACACAGTCACCGCGAACAGAAACCATCACTGGGAACACGGACACAGTCACCGGGAACAGAAACCGTCACTGGGAACACGGACACAGTCACCGGGAACAGAAACCATCACTGGGAACACGGACACAGTCACCGGGAACAGAAACCGTCACTGGGAACACGGACACAGTCACCGGGAACAGAAACCGTCACTGGGAACACGGACACAGTCACCGGGAACAGAAACCGTCACTGGAACACGGACACAGTCACCGCGAACAGAAACCATCACTGGAACATGGACACAGACACTGCGAACAGAAACCGTCACTGGGAACACGGACACAGTCACCGGGAACAGAAACCGTCACTGGAACACGGACACAGTCACCGGGAACAGAAACCGTCACTGGAACACGGACACAGTCACCGGGAACAGAAACCGTCACTGGGAACACGGACACAGTCACCGGGAACAGAAACCGTCACTGGGAACACGGACACAGTCACCGGGAACAGAAACCGTCACTGGGAACACGGACACAGTCACCGGGAACAGAAACCGTCACTGGGAACACGGACACAGTCACCGCGAACAGAAACCGTCACTGGAACACGGACACAGTCACCGGGAACAGAAACCGTCACCGGGAACACGGACACAGTCACCGGGAACAGAAACCGTCACTGGGAACACGGACACAGTCACCGGGAACAGAAACCATCACTGGGAACACGGACACAGTCACCGGGAACAGAAACCGTCACTGGAACACGGACACAGTCACCGCGAACAGAAACCATCACTGGAACACGGACACAGTCACCGCGAACAGAAACCATCACTGGAACATGGACACAGACACTGCGAACAGAAACCATCACTGGAACATGGACACAGTCACCGCGAACAGAAACCATCACTGGAACATGGACACAGACACTGCGAACAGAAACCGTCACTGGGAACACGGACACAGTCACCGGGAACAGAAACCTTCACCGGGAACACGGACACAGTCACCGGGAACAGAAACAGTCACTGGAACATGGACACAGTCACCGCGAACAGAAACCGTCACTGGAACAAGGACACAGTCACCGGGAACAGAAACCGTCACTGGGAACACGGACACAGTCACCGGGAACAGAAACCATCACTGGGAACATGGACACAGTCACCGGGAACAGAAACCATCACTGGAACATGGACACAGTCACCTCGAACAGAAACCGTCACTGGGAACACGGACACAGTCACCGGGAACAGAAACCATCACTGGGAACACGGACACAGTCACCGCGAACAGAAACCGTCACTGGGAACACGGACACAGTCACCGGGAACAGAAACCATCACTGGGAACACGGACACAGTCACCGGGAACAGAAACCGTCACTGGAACATGGACACAGTCACCGGGAACAGAAACCGTCACTGGGAACACGGACACAGTCACCGGGAACAGAAACCGTCACTGGGAACATGGACACAGTCACTGCGAACAGAAACCATCACTGGGAACACGGACACAGTCACCGGGAACAGAAACCATCACTGGGAACACGGACACAGTCACCGCGAACAGAAACCGTCACTGGAACATGGACACAGTCACCGGGAACAGAAACCATCACTGGGAACACGGACACAGTCACCGGGAACAGAAACCATCACTGGGAACACGGACACAGTCACCGGGAACAGAAACCGTCACTGGAACACGGACACAGTCACCAGGAACAGAAACCATCACTGGAACATGGACACAGTCACTGCGAACAGAAACCGTCACTGGAACACGGACACTGTCACCAGGAACAGAAACCATCACTGGAACATGGACACAGTCACCGCGAACAGAAACCGTCACTGGGAACACGGACACAGTCACCGGGAACAGAAACCGTCACTGGAACACGGACACAGTCACCGGGAACAGAAACCGTCACTGGGAACACGGACACAGTCACCGCGAACAGAAACCGTCACTGGAACACGGACACAGTCACCGCGAACAGAAACCGTCACTGGAACACGGACACAGTCACCGCGAACAGAAACCGTCACTGGAACACGGACACAGTCACCGCGAACAGAAACCGTCACTGGGAACATGGACACAGTCACCGGGGACAGAAACCATCACTGGGAACACGGACACAGTCACCGCGAACAGAAACCATCACTGGGAACACGGACACAGTCACCGGGAACAGAAACCATCACTGGAACACGGACACAGTCACCGGGAACAGAAACCGTCACTGGAACACAGACACAGTCACCGGGAACAGAAACCGTCACTGGAACACGGACACAGTCACCGCGAACAGAAACCATCACTGGAACACGGACACAGTCACCGGGAACAGAAACCGTCACTGGAACACGGACACAGTCACCGCGAACAGAAACCGTCACTGGAACATGGACACAGTCACCGCGAACAGAAACCATCACTGGAACACGGACACAGTCACCGGGAACAGAAACCATCACTGGAACACGGACACAGTCACCGGGAACAGAAACCGTCACTGGGAACACGGACACAGTCACCGCGAACAGAAACCATCACTGGAACACGGACACAGTCACCGGGAACAGAAACCGTCACTGGGAACACGGACACAGTCACCGGGAACAGAAACCGTCACTGGGAACACGGACACAGTCACCGGGAACAGAAACCATCACTGGAACATGGACACAGTCACCGGGAACAGAAACCATCACTGGAACACGGACACAGTCACCGCGAACAGAAACCATCACTGGGAACACGGACACAGTCACCGGGAACAGAAACCATCACTGGGAACACGGACACAGTCACCGCGAACAGAAACCGTCACTGGGAACACGGACACAGTCACCGGGAACAGAAACCGTCACTGGGAACATGGACACAGTCACCGGGAACAGAAACCATCACTGGAACACGGACACAGTCACCGCGAACAGAAACCATCACTGGAACATGGACACAGTCACCGGGAACAGAAACCGTCACTGGGAACACGGACACAGTCACCGCGAACAGAAACCATCACCGGAACACGGACACAGTCACCGGGAACAGAAACCGTCACCGGGAACACGGACACAGTCACCGGGAACAGAAACCATCACTGGGAACACGGACACAGTCACCGGGAACAGAAACCATCACTGGGAACATGGACACAGTCACCGCGAACAGAAACCGTCACTGGGAACACGGACACAGTCACCGCGAACAGAAACCATCACTGGAACACGGACACAGTCACCGGGAACAGATACCGTCACTGGGAACACGGACACAGTCACCGGGAACAGAAACCGTCACTGGAACATGGACACAGTCACCGGGAACAGAAACCATCACTGGGAACACGGACACAGTCACCGCGAACAGAAACCATCACTGGAACACGGACACAGTCACCGGGAACAGAAACCATCACTGGGAACACGGACACATTCACCGCGAACAGAAACCATCACTGGAACACGGACACAGTCACCGCGAACAGAAACCATCACTGGGAACACGGACACAGTCACCGCGAACAGAAACCATCACTGGGAACACGGACACAGTCACCGGGAACAGAAACCGTCACTGGAACATGGACACAGTCACCGCGAACAGAAACCGTCACTGGGAACACGGACACAGTCACCGCGAACAGAAACCATCACTGGAACACGGACACAGTCACCGCGAACAGAAACCGTCACTGGGAACACGGACACAGTCACCGCGAACAGAAACCGTCACTGGGAACACGGACACAGTCACCGGGAACAGAAACCATCACTGGAACATGGACACAGTCACCGGGAACAGAAACCATCACTGGGAACACGGACACAGTCACCGCGAACAGAAACCGTCACTGGAACACGGACACAGTCACCGCGAACAGAAACCGTCACTGGAACACGGACACAGTCACCGCGAACAGAAACCGTCACTGGGAACACGGACACAGTCACCGCGAACAGAAACCGTCACTGGAACACGGACACAGTCACCGCGAACAGAAACCGTCACTAGGAACACGGACACAGTCACCGCGAACAGAAACCATCACTGGAACATGGACACAGTCACCGGGAACAGAAACCATCACTGGAACATGGACACAGTCACCGCGAACAGAAACGGTCACTGGGAACACGGACACAGTCACCGGGAACAGAAACCATCACTGGGAACACGGCACAGTCACCGGGAACAGAAACCATCACTGGGAACACGGCACAGTCACCGCGAACAGAAACCATCACTGGGAACACGGACACAGTCACCGGGAACAGAAACCATCACTGGGAACACGGCACAGTCACCGCGAACAGAAACCGTCACTGGAACACGGACACAGTCACCGGGAACAGAAACCATCACTGGAACACGGACACAGTCACCGGGAACAGAAACCATCACTGGAACACGGACACAGTCACCGGGAACAGAAACCATCACTGGAACACGGCACAGTCACCGGGAACAGAAACCATCACTGGGAACACGGCACAGTCACCGCGAACAGAAACCATCACTGGGAACACGGACACAGTCACCGGGAACAGAAACCATCACTGGGAACACGGCACAGTCACCGCGAACAGAAACCGTCACTGGAACACGGACACAGTCACCGGGAACAGAAACCATCACTGGAACACGGACACAGTCACCGGGAACAGAAACCATCACTGGAACACGGACACAGTCACCGGGAACAGAAACCATCACTGGAACACGGACACAGTCACTGCGAACAGAAACCGTCACTGGGAACACGGACACAGTCACCGCGAACAGAAACCGTCACTGGAACACGGACACAGTCACCGCGAACAGAAACCGTCACTGGAGCACGGACACAGTCACCGCGAACAGAAACCGTCACTGGGAACATGGACACAGTCACCGGGGACAGAAACCGTCACTGGGAACACGGACACAGTCACCGCGAACAGAAACCATCACTGGGAACACGGACACAGTCACCGGGAACAGAAACCATCACTGGAACACGGACACAGTCACCGGGAACAGAAACCGTCACTGGAACACGGACACAGTCACCGGGAACAGAAACCGTCACTGGAACACGGACACAGTCACCGCGAACAGAAACCATCACTGGAACATGGACACAGTCACCGGGAACAGAAACCGTCACTGGAACACGGACACAGTCACCGCGAACAGAAACCGTCACTGGAACACGGACACAGTCACCGCGAACAGAAACCATCACTGGGAACACGGACACAGTCACCGCGAACAGAAACCATCACTGGAACACGGACACAGTCACCGGGAACAGAAACCGTCACTGGAACACGGACACAGTCACCGCGAACAGAAACCGTCACTGGAACATGGACACAGTCACCGGGAACAGAAACCGTCACTGGAACACGGACACAGTCACCGGGAACAGAAACCGTCACTGGGAACACGGACACAGTCACCGCGAACAGAAACCATCACTGGAACACGGACACAGTCACCGGGAACAGAAACCATCACTGGAACACGGACACAGTCACCGCGAACAGAAACCGTCACTGGGAACACGGACACAGTCATCGGGAACAGAAACCATCACTGGGAACACGGACACAGTCACCGGGAACAGAAACCGTCACTGGGAACACGGACACAGTCATCGGGAACAGAAACCATCACTGGGAACACGGACACAGTCATCGGGAACAGAAACCATCACTGGAACATGGACACAGTGACCGGGAACAGAAACCGTCACTGGAACACGGACACAGTCACCGCGAACAGAAACCATCACTGGGAAAACGGACACAGTCACCGGGAACAGAAACCATCACTGGAACACTAACACAGTCACCGCGAACAGAAACCGTCACTGGGAACACGGACACAGTCACCGGGAACAGAAACCATCACTGGAACACGGACACAGTCACCGGGAACAGAAACCGTCACTGGGAACACGGACACAGTCACCGGGAACAGAAACAGTCACTGGAACATGGACACAGTCACCGGGAACAGAAACCATCACTGGGAACACGGACACAGTCACCGCGAACAGAAACCATCACTGGAACACGGACACAGTCAC
Source organism: Heptranchias perlo (assembly GCF_035084215.1). Classification (NCBI taxonomy): domain Eukaryota; kingdom Metazoa; phylum Chordata; class Chondrichthyes; order Hexanchiformes; family Hexanchidae; genus Heptranchias; species Heptranchias perlo. Next base: position 50,866 of record NW_027138817.1, read on the forward strand.
CGGGAACAGAAACCATCACTGGGAACACGGACACAGTCACCGGGGACAGAAACCATCACTGGAACACGGACACAGTCACCGCGAACAGAAACCGTCACTGGGAACACGGACACAGTCATCGGGAACAGAAACCATCACTGGGAACACGGACACAGTCACCGGGAACAGAAACCGTCACTGGGAACACGGACACAGTCATCGGGAACAGAAACCATCACTGGGAACACGGACACAGTCATCGGGAACAGAAACCATCACTGGAACATGGACACAGTGACCGGGAACAGAAACCGTCACTGGAACACGGACACAGTCACCGCGAACAGAAACCATCACTGGGAAAACGGACACAGTCACCGGGAACAGAAACCATCACTGGGAACACGGACACAGTCACCGGGAACAGAAACCGTCACTGGAACACGGACACAGTCACCGGGAACAGAAACCGTCACTGGGAACATGGACACAGTCACCGCGAACAGAAACCATCACTGGAACACGGACACAGTCACCGCGAACAGAAACCATCACTGGAACACGGACACATTCACCGCGAACAGAAATCATCACTGGGAACACGGACACAGTCACCGCGAACAGAAACCGTCACTGGGAACACGGACACAGTCACCGGGAACAGAAACCGTCACTGGGAACATGGACACAGTCACCGGGAACAGAAACCGTCACTGGAACACGGACACAGTCACCGGGAACAGAAACCATCACTGGAACATGGACACAGTCACCGGGAACAGAAACCATCACTGGGAACACGGACACAGTCACCGGGAACAGAAACCATCACTGGGAACACGGCACAGTCACCGCGAACAGAAACCGTCACTGGAACACGGACACAGTCACCGGGAACAGAAACCATCACTGGAACACGGACACAGTCACCGGGAACAGAAACCATCACTGGAACACGGACACAGTCACCGGGAACAGAAACCATCACTGGAACACGGCACAGTCACCGGGAACAGAAACCATCACTGGGAACACGGCACAGTCACCGCGAACAGAAACCATCACTGGGAACACGGACACAGTCACCGGGAACAGAAACCATCACTGGGAACACGGCACAGTCACCGCGAACAGAAACCGTCACTGGAACACGGACACAGTCACCGGGAACAGAAACCATCACTGGAACACGGACACAGTCACCGGGAACAGAAACCATCACTGGAACACGGACACAGTCACCGGGAACAGAAACCATCACTGGAACACGGACACAGTCACTGCGAACAGAAACCGTCACTGGGAACACGGACACAGTCACCGCGAACAGAAACCGTCACTGGAACACGGACACAGTCACCGCGAACAGAAACCGTCACTGGAACACGGACACAGTCACCGCGAACAGAAACCGTCACTGGGAACATGGACACAGTCACCGGGGACAGAAACCATGACTGGGAACACGGACACAGTCACCGCGAACAGAAACCATCACTGGGAACACGGACACAGTCACCGGGAACAGAAACCATCACTGGAACACGGACACAGTCACCGGGAACAGAAACCGTCACTGGAACACGGACACAGTCACCGGGAACAGAAACCGTCACTGGAACACGGACACAGTCACCGCGAACAGAAACCATCACTGGAACATGGACACAGTCACCGGGAACAGAAACCGTCACTGGAACACGGACACAGTCACCGCGAACAGAAACCGTCACTGGAACACGGACACAGTCACCGCGAACAGAAACCATCACTGGGAACACGGACACAGTCACCGCGAACAGAAACCATCACTGGAACACGGACACAGTCACCGGGAACAGAAACCGTCACTGGAACACGGACACAGTCACCGCGAACAGAAACAGTCACTGGAACATGGACACAGTCACCGGGAACAGAAACCGTCACTGGAACACGGACACAGTCACCGGGAACAGAAACCGTCACTGGGAACACGGACACAGTCACCGCGAACAGAAACCATCACTGGAACACGGACACAGTCACCGGGAACAGAAACCATCACTGGAACACGGACACAGTCACCGGGAACAGAAACCGTCACTGGGAACACGGACACAGTCACCGGGAACAGAAACCATCACTGGAACACGGACACAGTCACCGGGAACAGAAACCGTCACTGGGAACACGGACACAGTCACCGGGAACAGAAACAGTCACTGGAACATGGACACAGTCACCGGGAACAGAAACCATCACTGGGAACACGGACACAGTCACCGCGAACAGAAACCATCACTGGAACACGGACACAGTCACCGGGAACAGAAACCATCACTGGGAACACGGACACAGTCACCGGGGACAGAAACCATCACTGGAACACGGACACAGTCACCGCGAACAGAAACCGTCACTGGGAACACGGACACAGTCATCGGGAACAGAAACCATCACTGGGAACACGGACACAGTCACCGGGAACAGAAACCGTCACTGGGAACACGGACACAGTCATCGGGAACAGAAACCATCACTGGGAACACGGACACAGTCATCGGGAACAGAAACCATCACTGGAACATGGACACAGTGACCGGGAACAGAAACCGTCACTGGAACACGGACACAGTCACCGCGAACAGAAACCATCACTGGGAAAACGGACACAGTCACCGGGAACAGAAACCATCACTGGAACACGGACACAGTCACCGGGAACAGAAACCGTCACTGGGAACACGGACACAGTCACCGGGAACAGAAACCATCACTGGAACACGGACACAGTCACCGGGAACAGAAACCGTCACTGGGAACACGGACACAGTCACCGGGAACAGAAACAGTCACTGGAACATGGACACAGTCACCGGGAACAGAAACCATCACTGGGAACACGGACACAGTCACCGCGAACAGAAACCATCACTGGAACACGGACACAGTCACCGGGAACAGAAACCATCACTGGGAACACGGACACAGTCACCGGGGACAGAAATCATCACTTGGAACACGGACACAGTCACCGCGAACAGAAACCGTCACTGGGAACACGGACACAGTCACCGGGAACAGAAACCGTCACTGGGAACATGGACACAGTCACCGGGAACAGAAACCGTCACTGGAACACGGACACAGTCACCGGGAACAGAAACCATCACTGGAACATGGACACAGTCACCGGGAACAGAAACCGTCACTGGGAACACGGACACAGTCACCGCGAACAGAAACCATCACTGGAACACGGACACAGTCACCGGGAACAGAAACCGTCACCGGGAACACGGACACAGTCACCGGGAACAGAAACCATCACTGGGAACACGGACACAGTCACCGGGAACAGAAACCATCACTGGGAACATGGACACAGTCACCGCGAACAGAAACCGTCACTGGGAACACGGACACAGTCACCGCGAACAGAAACCGTCACCGGGAACACGGACACAGTCACCGGGAACAGAAACCGTCACTGGGAACATGGACACAGTCTCCGCGAACAGAAACCATCACTGGAACACGGACACAGTCACCAGGAACAGAAACCATCACTGGAACACGGACACAGTCACCAGGAACAGAAACCGTCACTGGGAACATGGACACAGTCACCGGGAACAGAAACCATCACTGGGAACACGGACACAGTCACCGCGAACAGAAACCGTCACTGGGAACACGGACACAGTCACCGGGAACAGAAACCATCACTGGGAACACGGACACAGTCACCGCGAACAGAAACCGTCACTGGAACACGGACACAGTCACCGCGAACAGAAACCGTCACTGGGAACACGGACACAGTCACCGCGAACAGAAACCGTCACTGGAACACGGACACAGTCACCGCGAACAGAAACCGTCACTGGGAACACGGACACAGTCACCGGGAACAGAAACCGTCACTGGGAACACGGACACAGTCACCGGGAACAGAAACCATCACTGGAACACGGACACAGTCACCGGGAACAGAAACCGTCACTAGGAACACGGACACAGTCACCGCGAACAGAAACCGTCACTGGGAACACGGACACAGTCACCGCGAACAGAAACCGTCACTGGGAACACGGACACAGTCACCGGGAACAGAAACCGTCACTGGGAACACGGACACAGTCACTGCGAACAGAAACCGTCACTGGGAACATGGACACAGTCACCGCGAACAGAAACCATCACTGGAACATGGACACAGTCACCGCGAACAGAAACCATCACTGGAACACGGACACAGTCACCGCGAACAGAAACCATCACTGGAACATGGACACAGTCACCGCGAACAGAAACCATCACTGGAACACGGACACAGTCACCGCGAACAGAAACCGTCACTGGGAACATGGACACAGTCACCGCGAACAGAAACCATCACTGGAACACGGACACAGTCACCGCGAACAGAAACCATCACTGGAACATGGACACAGTCACCGCGAACAGAAACCGTCACTGGGAACACGGACACAGTCACCGGGAACAGAAACCATCACTGGGAACACGGACACAGTCACCGGGAACAGAAACCATCACTGGGAACACGGACACAGTCACCGGGAACAGAAACCATCACTGGAACACGGACACAGTCACCGGGAACAGAAACCATCACTGGAACACGGACACAGTCACCGCGAACAGAAACCATCACTGGGAACACGGACACAGTCACCGCGAACAGAAACCATCACTGGAACATGGACACAGTCACCGGGAACAGAAACCATCACTGGAACATGGACACAGTCACCGCGAACAGAAACGGTCACTGGGAACACGGACACAGTCACCGGGAACAGAAACCATTACTGGGAACACGGCACAGTCACCGGGAACAGAAACCATCACTGGGAACACGGCACAGTCACCGCGAACAGAAACCGTCACTGGAACACGGACACAGTCACCGCGAACAGAAACCGTCACTGGAACATGGACACAGTCACCGCGAACAGAAACCATCACTGGGAACACGGACACAGTCACCGGGAACAGAAACCATCACTGGGAACACGGCACAGTCACCGCGAACAGAAACCGTCACTGGAACACGGACACAGTCACCGGGAACAGAAACCATCACTGGAACACGGACACAGTCACCGGGAACAGAAACCATCACTGGAACACGGACACAGTCACCGGGAACAGAAACCATCACTGGAACACGGACACAGTCACCGGGAACAGAAACCATCACTGGGAACACGGCACAGTCACCGCGAACAGAAACCATCACTGGGAACACGGACACAGTCACCGCGAACAGAAACCGTCACTGGAACACGGACACAGTCACCGGGAACAGAAACCATCACTGGAACATGGACACAGTCACCGGGAACAGAAACCATCACTGGGAACACGGACACAGTCACCGGGAACAGAAACCATCACTGGAACACGGACACAGTCACCGGGAACAGAAACCGTCACTGGAACACGGACACAGTCACCGGGAACAGAAACCATCACTGGGAACACGGCACAGTCACCGCGAACAGAAACCGTCACTGGAACACGGACACAGTCACCGGGAACAGAAACCATCACTGGGAACACGGACACAGTCACCGGGAACAGAAACCATCACTGGGAACACGGCACAGTCACCGCGAACAGAAACCGTCACTGGAACACGGACACAGTCACCGGGAACAGAAACCATCACTGGAACACGGACACAGTCACCGGGAACAGAAACCATCACTGGAACACGGACACAGTCACCGGGAACAGAAACCATCACTGGGAACACGGACACAGTCACCGGGAACAGAAACCATCACTGGAACACGGACACAGTCACCGCGAACAGAAACCGTCACTGGAACACGGACACAGTCACCGCGAACAGAAACCATCACTGGAACACGGACACAGTCACCGCGAACAGAAACCATCACTGGAACACGGACACAGTCACCGCGAACAGAAACCGTCACTGGAACACGGACACAGTCACCGCGAACAGAAACCATCACTGGAACACGGACACAGTCACCGCGAACAGAAACCATCACTGGAACACGGACACAGTCACCGCGAACAGAAACCGTCACTGGAACACGGACACAGTCACTGCGAACAGAAACCGTCACTGGGAACACGGACACAGTCACCGCGAACAGAAACCGTCACTGGAACACGGACACAGTCACGGGGAACAGAAACCGTCACTGGGAACACGGACACAGTCACCGCAAACAGAAACCATCACTGGGAACACGGACACAGTCACCGGGAACAGAAACCGTCACTGGGAACACGGACACAGTCACCGGGAACAGAAACCATCACTGGAACACGGACACAGTCACTGCGAACAGAAACCATCACTGGGAACACGGACACAGTCACCGCGAACAGAAACCGTCACTGGGAACACGGACACAGTCACCGGGAACAGAAACCATCACTGGGAACACGGACACAGTCACCGCGCACAGAAACCATCACTGGGAACACGGACACAGTCACCGGGAACAGAAACCGTCACTGGGAACACGGACACAGTCACCGGGAACAGAAACCGTCACTGGGAACACGGACACAGTCACCGGGAACAGAAACCGTCACTGGGAACAGGGACACAGTCACCGGGAACAGAAACCGTCACTGGGAACACGGACACAGTGACCGGGAACAGAAACCATCACTGGAACACGGACACAGTCACCGCGCACAGAAACCATCACTGGGAACACGGACACAGTCACCGGGAACAGAAACCGTCACTGGGAACACGGACACAGTCACCGGGAACAGAAACCATCACTGGAACATGGACACAGTCACCGGGAACAGAAACCATCACTGGAACACGGACACAGTCACTGCGAACAGAAACCATCACTGGGAACACGGACACAGTCACTGCGAACATTAACCATCACTGGGAACACGGACACAGTCACCGCGAACAGAAACCGTCACTGGGAACACGGACACAGTCACCGCGAACAGAAACCATCACTGGGAACACGGACACAGTCACCGCGTACAGAAACCATCACTGGGAACACGGACACAGTCACCGGGAACAGAAACCGTCACTGGGAACACGGACACAGTCACCGGGAACAGAAACCGTCACTGGGAACACGGACACAGTCACCGCGAACAGAAACCATCACTGGGAACACGGACACAGTCACCGCGAACAGAAACCATCACTGGGAACATGGACACAGTCATCGGGAACAGAAACCGTCACTGGGAACACGGACACAGTCACCGGGAACAGAAACCGTCACTGGGAACACGGACACAGTCACCGGGAACAGAAACCATCACTGGGAACACGGACACAGTCACCGCGAACAGAAACCATCACTGGGAACACGGACACAGTCACCGCGAACAGAAACCGTCACTGGAACATGGATACAGTCACCGGGAACAGAAACCATCACTGGGAACACGGACACAGTCACCGGGAACAGAAACCATCACTGGAACATGGACACAGACACTGCGAACAGAAACCATCACTGGGAACACGGACACAGTCACCGGGAACAGAAACCATCACTGGAACACGGACACAGTCACCAGGAACAGAAAGCATCACTGGGAACACGGACACAGTCACCGGGAACAGAAACCATCACTGGGAACACGGACACAGTCACCGGGGACAGAAACCATCACTGGAACACGGACACAGTCACCGCGAACAGAAACCATCACTGGAACACGGACACAGTCACCGGGAACAGAAACCATCACTGGAACACGGACACAGTCACCGGGAACAGAAACCGTCACTGGGAACACGGACACAGTCACCGGGAACAGAAACCGTCACTGGAACACGGACACAGTCACCGGGAACAGAAACCGTCACTGGAACATGGACACAGTCACCGGGAACAGAAACCGTCACTGGGAACACGGACACAGTCACCGCGAACAGAAACCATCACTGGGAACACGGACACAGTCACCGCGAACAGAAACCATCACTGGGAACACGGACACAGTCACCGCGAACAGAAACCATCACTGGAACACGGACACAGTCACCGGGAACAGAAACCGTCACTGGGAACACGGACACAGTCACCGGGAACAGAAACCGTCACTGGAACACGGACACAGTCATCGGGAACAGAAACCGTCACTGGGAACACGGACACAGTCACCGGGAACAGAAACCATCACTGGAACATGGACACAGTCACCGCGAACAGAAACCGTCACTGGGAACACGGACACAGTCACCGGGAACAGAAACCATCACTGGGAACACGGACACAGTCACCGGGAACAGAAACCATCACTGGGAACACGGACACAGTCACTGCGAACATTAACCATCACTGGGAACACGGACACAGTCACCGGGAACAGAAACCATCACTGGAACACGGACACAGTCACCGGGAACAGAAACCGTCACTGGGAACACGGACACAGTCACCGGGAACAGAAACCGTCACTGGAACACGGACACAGTCACCGGGAACAGAAACCGTCACTGGAACACGGACACAGTCACCGGGAACAGAAACCGTCACTGGGAACACGGACACAGTCACCGCGAACAGAAACCATCACTGGGAACACGGACACAGTCACCGCGTACAGAAACCATCACTGGGAACACGGACACAGTCACCGGGAACAGAAACCGTCACTGGGAACACGGACACAGTCACCGGGAACAGAAACCGTCACTGGGAACACGGACACAGTCGCCGCGAACAGAAACCATCACTGGGAACACGGACACAGTCACCGCGAACAGAAACCATCACTGGGAACACGGACACAGTCATCGGGAACAGAAACCGTCACTGGGAACACGGACACAGTCACCGGGAACAGAAACCGTCACTGGGGACACGGACACAGTCACCGGGAACAGAAACCATCACTGGGAACACGGACACAGTCACCGCGAACAGAAACCATCACTGGGAACACGGACACAGTCACCGCGAACAGAAACCGTCACTGGAACATGGATACAGTCACCGGGAACAGAAACCATCACTGGGAACACGGACACAGTCACCGGGAACAGAAACCATCACTGGAACATGGACACAGTCACTGCGAACAGAAACCATCACTGGGAACACGGACACAGTCACCGGGAACAGAAACCATCACTGGAACACGGACACAGTCACCGGGAACAGAAAGCATCACTGGGAACACGGACACAGTCACCGGGAACAGAAACCATCACTGGGAACACGGACACAGTCACCGGGGACAGAAACCATCACTGGAACACGGACACAGTCACCGCGAACAGAAACCATCACTGGAACACGGACACAGTCACCGGGAACAGAAACCATCACTGGAACACGGACACAGTCACCGGGAACAGAAACCGTCACTGGGAACACGGACACAGTCACCGGGAACAGAAACCGCCACTGGAACACGGACACAGTCACCGGGAACAGAAACCGTCACTGGAACACGGACACAGTCACCGGGAACAGAAACCGTCACTGGGAACACGGACACAGTCACCGCGAACAGAAACCATCACTGGAACACGGACACAGTCACCGCGAACAGAAACCATCACTGGGAACACGGACACAGTCACCGGGAACAGAAACCATCACTGGGAACACGGACACAGTCACCGGGAACAGAAACCATCACTGGGAACACGGACACAGTCACCGCGAACAGAAATCATCACTGGGAACACGGACACAGTCACCGCGAACAGAAACCATCACTGGAACACGGACACAGTCACCGGGAACAGAAACCGTCACTGGGAACACGGACACAGTCACCGGGAACAGAAATCATCACTGGGAACACGGACACAGTCACCGCGAACAGAAACCATCACTGGAACACGGACACAGTTACCGGGAACAGAAACCGTCACCGGGAACACGGACACAGTCACCGGGAACAGAAACCGTCACTGGGAACACGGACACAGTCACCGGGAACAGAAACCGTCACTGGGAACACGGACACAGTCACCGGGAACAGAAACCGTCACTGGAACACGGACACAGTCACCGGGAACAGAAACCGTCACTGGGAACATGGACACAGTCACCGGGAACAGAAACCGTCACTGGGAACACGGACACAGTCACCGCGAACAGAAACCGTCACTGGGAACATGGACACAGTCACCGGGAACAGAAACCGTCACTGGGAACACGGACACAGTCACCGGGAACAGAAACCATCAATGGAACACGGACACAGTCACCGGGAACAGAAACCATCACTGGGATCACAGACACAGTCACCGCGAACAGAAACCGTCACTGGGAACACGGACACAGTCACCGGGAACAGAAACAGTCACTGGGAACACGGACACAGTCACCGCGAACAGAAACCGTCACCGGGAACACGGACACAGTCACCGGGAACAGAAACCGTCACTGGGAACACGGACACAGTCACCGCGAACAGAAACCATCACTGGAACACGGACACAGTCACCGCGAACAGAAACCGTCACTGGAACACGGACACAGTCACCGCGAACAGAAACCGTCACTGGGAACACGGACACAGTCACCGCGAACAGAAACCATCACTGGAACACGGACACAGTCACCGGGAACAGAAACCGTCACTGGAACATGGACACAGTCACCGGGAACAGAAACCATCACTGGAACACGGACACAGTCACCGCGAACAGAAACCATCACTGGAACACGGACACAGTCACCGGGAACAGAAACCATCACTGGAACACGGACACAGTCACCGCGAACAGAAACCATCACTGGAACACGGACACAGTCACCGCGAACAGAAACCATCACTGGGAACACGGACACAGTCACCGCGGACAGAAACCATCACTGGAACACGGACACAGTCACCGCGAACAGAAACCATCACTGGAACACGGACACAGTCACCGCGAACAGAAACCATCACTGGAACACGGACACAGTCACCGCGAACAGAAACCATCACTGGAACACGGACACAGTCACCGCGAACAGAAACCATCACTGGAACACGGACACAGTCACCGCGAACAGAAACCATCACTGGGAACACGGACACAGTCACCGGGAACAGAAACCATCACTGGGAACACGGACACAGTCACCGCGAACAGAAACCATCACTGGGAACACGGACACAGTCACCGCGAACAGAAACCATCACTGGAACACGGACATAGTCACCGGGAACAGAAACCGTCACTGGGAACACGGACACAGTCACCGGGAACAGAAACCATCACTGGGAACACGGACACAGTCACCGCGAACAGAAACCATCACTGGAACACGGACACAGTCACCGGGAACAGAAACCGTCACCGGGAACACGGACACAGTCACCGGGAACAGAAACCGTCACTGGGAACACGGACACAGTCACCGGGAACAGAAACCGTCACTGGGAACACGGACACAGTCACCGGGAACAGAAACCATCACTGGAACACGGACACAGTCACCGGGAACAGAAACCGTCACTGGGAACACGGACACAGTCACCGGGAACAGAAACCGTCACTGGGAACACGGACACAGTCACCGCGAACAGAAACCGTCACTGGGAACACGGACACAGTCACCGGGAACAGAAACCATCACTGGAACACGGACACAGTCACCGGGAACAGAAACCATCACTGGGAACACGGACACAGTCACCGGGAACAGAAACCATCACTGGGATCACAGACACAGTCACCGCGAACAGAAACCGTCACTGGGAACACGGACACAGTCACCGGGAACAGAAACCGTCACTGGGAACACGGACACAGTCACCGCGAACAGAAACCGTCACTGGGAACACGGACACAGTCACCGGGAACAGAAACCATCACTGGAACACGGACACAGTCACCGGGAACAGAAACCGTCACTGGAACATGGACACAGTCACCGGGAACAGAAACCATCACTGGAACACGGACACAGTCACCGGGAACAGAAACCATCACTGGAAGACGGACAAAGTCACCGGGAACAGAAACCGTCACTGGAACACGGACACAGTCACCGCGAACAGAAACCATCACTGGAACACGGACACAGTCACCGGGAACAGAAACCATCACTGGAACACGGACACAGTCACCGCGAACAGAAACCATCACTGGGAACACGGACACAGTCACCGGGAACAGAAACCATCACTGGGAACACGGACACAGTCACCGCGAACAGAAACCATCACTGGGAACACGGACACAGTCACCGCGAACAGAAACCATCACTGGAACACGGACACAGTCACCGGGAACAGAAACCGTCACTGGGAACACGGACACAGTCACCGGGAACAGAAACCATCACTGGGAACACGGACACAGTCACCGCGAACAGAAACCATCACTGGAACACGGACACAGTCACCGGGAACAGAAACCGTCACCGGGAACACGGACACAGTCACCGGGAACAGAAACCGTCACTGGGAACACGGACACAGTCACCGGGAACAGAAACCGTCACTGGGAACACGGACACAGTCACCGGGAACAGAAACCATCACTGGAACACGGACACAGTCACCGAGAACAGAAACCGTCACTGGGAACACGGACACAGTCACCGGGAACAGAAACCGTCACTGGGAACACGGACACAGTCACCGCGAACAGAAACCGTCACTGGGAACATGGACACAGTCACCGGGAACAGAAACCGTCACTGGGAACACGGACACAGTCACCGGGAACAGAAACCATCAATGGAACACGGACACAGTCACCGGGAACAGAAACCATCACTGGGATCACAGACACAGTCACCGCGAACAGAAACCGTCACTGGGAACACGGACACAGTCACCGGGAACAGAAACCGTCACTGGGAACACGGACACAGTCACCGCGAACAGAAACCGTCACCGGGAACACGGACACAGTCACCGGGAACAGAAACCGTCACTGGGAACACGGACACAGTCACCGCGAACAGAAACCGTCACTGGGAACACGGACACAGTCACCGCGAACAGAAACCATCACTGGAACACGGACACAGTCACCGGGAACAGAAACCATCACTGGAACACGGACACAGTCACCGGGAACAGAAACCATCACTGGGAACACGGACACAGTCACCGGGAACAGAAACCATCACTGGGAACACGGACACAGTCACCGGGAACAGAAACCGTCACTGGGAACACGGACACAGTCACCGGGAACAGAAACCATCACTGGGAACACGGACACAGTCACCGGGAACAGAAACAGTCACTGGAACACGGACACAGTCACTGCGAACAGAAACCATCACTGGGAACATGGACACAGTCACCGCGAACAGAAACCGTCACTGGAACACGGACACAGTCACCGGGAACAGAAACCATCACTGGAACACGGACACAGTCACCGGGAACAGAAACCGTCACTGGAACATGGACACAGTCACCGGGAACAGAAACCATCACTGGAACACGGACACAGTCACCGCGAACAGAAACCATCACTGGAACACGGACACAGTCACCGGGAACAGAAACCATCACTGGAACACGGACACAGTCACCGCGAACAGAAACCATCACTGGGAACACGGACACAGTCACCGGGAACAGAAACCGTCACTGGAACACGGACACAGTCACCGGGAACAGAAACCGTCACCGGGAACACGGACACAGTCACCGGGAACAGAAACCGTCACCGGGAACACGGACACAGTCACCGCGAACAGAAACCGTCACCGGGAACACGGACACAGTCACCGGGAACAGAAACCATCACTGGAACATGGACACAGTCACCGGGAACAGAAACCATCACTGGGAACACGGACACAGTCACCGCGAACAGAAACCATCACTGGGAACACGGACACAGTCACCGGGAACAGAAACCGTCACTGGGAACACGGACACAGTCACCGCGAACAGAAACCGTCACTGGGAACACGGACACAGTCACCGGGAACAGAAACCATCACTGGAACATGGACACAGTCACCGGGAACAGAAACCATCACTGGGAACACGGACACAGTCACCGGGAACAGAAACCGTCACTGGGAACACGGACACAGTCACCGCGAACAGAAACCGTCACTGGGAACACGGACACAGTCACCGCGAACAGAAACCATCACTGGAACACGGACACAGTCACCGGGAACAGAAACCATCACTGGAACACGGACACAGTCACCGGGAACAGAAACCATCACTGGGAACACGGACACAGTCACCGGGAACAGAAACCATCACTGGGAACACGGACACAGTCACCGGGAACAGAAACCATCACTGGGAACACGGACACAGTCACCGGGAACAGAAACCGTCACTGGGAACACGGACACAGTCACCGGGAACAGAAACCATCACTGGGAACACGGACACAGTCACCGGGAACAGAAACAGTCACTGGAACACGGACACAGTCACTGCGAACAGAAACCATCACTGGGAACATGGACACAGTCACCGCGAACAGAAACCGTCACTGGAACATGGACACAGTCACCGGGAACAGAAACCGTCACTGGAACATGGACACAGTCACCGGGAAGAGAAACCGTCACTGGAACATGGACACAGTCACCGGGAACAGAAACCGTCACTGGAACACGGACACAGTCACCGGGAACAGAAACCATCACTGGAACACGGACACAGTCACCGCGAACAGAAACCGTCACTGGAACACGGACACAGTCACCGGGAACAGAAACCATCACTGGGAACACGGACACAGTCAGCGCGAACAGAAACCGTCACTGGGAACACGGACACAGTCACCGAGAACAGAAACCATCACTGGGAACACGGACACAGTCACCGGGAACAGAAACCATCACTGGAACACGGACACAGTCACCGGGAACAGAAACCATCACTGGGAACACGGACACAGTCACCGAGAACAGAAACCGTCAATGGAACACGGACACAGTCACCGGGAACAGAAACCATCACTGGGAACACGGACACAGTCACCGCGAACAGAAACCATCACTGGGAACATGGACACAGTCACCGGGAACAGAAACCGTCACTGGAACATGGACACAGTCACCGGGAACAGAAACCGTCACTGGAACATGGACACAGTCACCGGGAACAGAAACCGTCACTGGAACACGGACACAGTCACCGGGAACAGAAACCATCACTGGAACACGGACACAGTCACCGCGAACAGAAACCGTCACTGGAACACGGACACAGTCACCGGGAACAGAAACCATCACTGGGAACACGGACACAGTCAGCGCGAACAGAAACCGTCACTGGGAACACGGACACAGTCACCGAGAACAGAAACCGTCACTGGGAACACGGACACAGTCACCGGGAACAGAAACCATCACTGGAACACGCACACAGTCACCGGGAACAGAAACCATCACTGGGAACACGGACACAGTCACCGAGAACAGAAACCGTCACTGGAACACGGACACAGTCACCGGGAACAGAAACCGTCACTGGGAACACGGACACAGTCACCGCGAACAGAAACCGTCACTGGAACACGGACACAGTCACCGCGAACAGAAACCGTCACTGGAACACGGACACAGTCACCGGGAACAGAAACCATCACTGGGAACACGGACACAGTCAGCGCGAACAGAAACCGTCACTGGGAACACGGACACAGTCACCGAGAACAGAAACCGTCACTGGGAACACGGACACAGTCACCGGGAACAGAAACCATCACTGGAACACGGACACAGTCACCGGGAACAGAAACCATCACTGGGAACACGGACACAGTCACCGAGAACAGAAACCGTCACTGGAACACGGACACAGTCACCGGGAACAGAAACCATCACTGGGAACACGGACACAGTCACCGCGAACAGAAACCATCACTGGGAACACGGACACAGTCACCGGGAACAGAAACCGTCACTGGGAACACGGACACAGTCACCGGGAACAGAAACCGTCACTGGAACACGGACACAGTCACCGGGAACAGAAACCGTCACTGGAACACGGACACAGTCACCGGGAACAGAAACCATCACTGGAACACGGACACAGTCACCGGGAACAGAAACCGTCACTGGAACACGGACACAGTCACTGCAAACAGAAACCGTCACTGGAACACGGACACAGTCACCGGGAACAGAAACCATCACTGGGAACACGGACACAGTCACCGCGAACAGAAACCATCACTGGGAACACGGACACAGTCACCGGGAACAGAAACCATCACTGGAACATGGACACAGTCACCGGGAACAGAAACCGTCACTGGAACACGGACACAGTCACCGGGAACAGGGACACCGTTACCAGAAAAACGGACACCATTACCAGGAACTTAAACAGTCACTGGGAACACGGACATCGTCACTGGGAACACCGACACCGGGAACACCGACACCGACACCGGGAACAGATACAGTCACCGGGAACAGATACAGTCACCGGGAACAGATACAGTCACCGGGAACACGGACACCGTCACCGGGAACAGATCCGGTCACTGAGAACAGGGATATCGTCACCAGGAACACGGACACTGTCACGGGGAACAAATAACGTCACCGGAAACAAATAACGTCACCGGAAAAATGGACACCGTTACCAGGAACGGAAACAGTCACCGGGAACAGAAACCATCACCGGGAACATGGACACCGTCACCAGGAACTGATTCAGTCAGCGGGAACAGAAACCGTCACCGGGAACAGAAACCGTCACCGGGAACACGGACACAGTCACCGCGAACAGAAACCGTCACCGGGAACATGGACACAGTCACCGGGAACAGAAACCATCACTGGAACATGGACACAGTCACCGGGAACAGAAACCGTCACTGGAACATGGACACAGTCACCGCGAACAGAAACCGTCACCGGGAACACGGACACAGTCACCGGGAACAGAAACCATCACTGGAACATGGACACAGTCACCGGGAACAGAAACCGTCACTGGGAACACGGACACAGTCACCGGGAACAGAAACCGTCACTGGAACACGGACACAGTCACCGGGAACAGAAACCGTCACCGGGAACAGGGACACAGTGACCGGGAACAGAAACCATCACTGGGAACAGAAACCGTCACCGGGAACAGAAACCATCACTGGGAACAGGGACACAGTCACCGGGAACAGAAACCGTCACCGGGAACAGAAACCGTCACCGGGAACAGGGACACAGTCACCGGGAACAGAAACCATCACTGGGAACAGAAACAGTCACCGGGAACAGAAACCATCACTGGGAACAGAAACCATCACTGGGAACAGAAACCGTCACCGGGAACAGGGACACAGTCACCGGGAACAGAAACCGTCACCGGGAACACGGACACAGTCACCGGGAACAGAAACCGTCACCGGGAACAGAAACCATCACTGGGAACAGAAACCATCACTGGGAACAGAAACCGTCACCGGGAACAGGGACACAGTCACCGGGAACAGGGACACAGTCACCGGGAACAGGGACACAGTCACCGGGAACAGGGACACAGTCACCGGGAACAGAAACCGTCACTGGGAACAGGGACACAGTCACCGGGAACAGAAACCGTCACCGGGAACAGAAACCATCACTGGGAACAGAAACCATCACTGGGAACAGAAACCGTCACCGGGAACAGAAACCATCACTGGGAAAAGGGACACTGTTACCAAGAACACGGGCACCGTCACCGGGAACACGGACACCGTTACCAAGAACACGGACACCGTCACCGGGAACATGGACACCGTTACCAAGAACACGGACACCGTCACCGGGAACACGGACACCGTTACCAAGAACACGGACACCGTCACCGGGAACATGGACACAGTTACCAAGAACACGGGCACAGTCACCGGGAACACGGACACCGTTACCAAGAACACGGGCACCGTCACCGGGAACACGGACACCGTTACCAAGAACACGGACACCGTCACCGGGAACATGGACACCGTCACCGGGAACACGGACACAGTCACCGGGAACATGGACACCGTTACCAAGAACACGGGCACCATCACCGGGAACATGGACACCGTTACCAAGAACACGGACACAGTCACCGGGAACATGGACACCGTTACCAAGAACACGGGCACCGTCACCGGGAACACGGACACAGTTACCAAGAACACGGACACCGTTACCAAGAACACGGACACCGTCACCGGGAACATGGACACCGTTACCAAGAACACGGACACAGTCACCGGGAATATGGACACCGTTACCAAGAACACGGGCACCGTCACCGGGAACACGGACACAGTTACCAAGAACACGGACACCGTCACCGGGAACAGAAACCGTGAGCATGCAGAAATGATCAGCAGACATGCAGGAACCACAAATGAATATGCGGATTTGAGGCGTGGGGGTGGCAGCAATCTGTGCCCTTGCCCACGAGGCTGTTCCTTCACCATTAGCGGGGGGCAGTGCAGAAAGGCATGCTTCTGTGAAGGGGAGCCAGCAGGGTGTGCGTTTCAAACAGAGCCCCCGGCACCTACCCATCATCCTCTTGGTAGAGCTCAAACATGTGACAGGAAGCGTACGGAGGAGTGATGCCGCTGTACACGTCCAGGGCCATCTGTAGAGCCACGAGCGTTATATCGTGCTGTGGAAAGGACGCAAATTTTTAAGCGGGTTAGAAATCGTTCTCCAAACCCCTCTTCCCCTGAAGTGTAGTCAGGCTGCGGTTCCACAGGCAGTTCCATTCTCCATCATTCACGTGACCAGACTTCACGCCCGAGGCGAGACGGTGGGTGAGAGCAAGTTATTCGGCTGTGCGGGACATCCTGGCCCGGCATCCCCACAGGGCCACGGCTCAGGAGCAGGAACACCTGGCCGGTTTTAATTCTCCCCAGCCTGGGGCGCTGGGTCCAAATGTAACAAGTCAGCTTTGTTTGATTCTGCTGCATTTCAGGTAAAAGGAATCAAAAGAACTTGCACTTATATCGTGCCTTTAACCACTTCAGACCGTCTCAAGAAATAGGAGCAGGAGTAGGCCAATCGGCCCCTCTAGCCTGCTCCGCCATTCAATAAGATCATGGCTGATCTGAACCTAACTAGGGGAGTCTCAAACCACTTTACAGCCAATGGAGTACTTTTGAAGTGTAGTCACTGTTGTAATGTAGGAAACGTGGCAGCCAATTTGCGCACAGCAAGATCCCAGATATGTAATAAATGACCAGATCATCCGTTTTATTGATGTTGATTGAGGGATAAATATTGGCCAGGACACCGGGAAGAACTCCCCTGCTCTGCTTTCAATAGTGCCATCAGATCTTTTACATCTACCCGAGAGGGCAGACGGGGCCTCGGTTTAAAGTCTTATCTGAAAGACGGCACCTCCAACAGTGCAGAGCTCCCTCGGTACTGACCCTCCGACAGTGCGGCGCTCCCTCAGTACTGACCCTCCGACAGTACGGCGCTCCCTCAGTACTGACCCTCCGAATGTGCGGCGCTCCCTCAGTACAGACCCTCCGACAGTGCAGCACTCCCTCAGTACAGACCCTCCGACAGGGCAGCGCTCCCTCAGTACCGACCCTCCGACAGGGCAGCGCTCCCTCAGTACCGACCCTCCGACAGGGCAGCGCTCCCTCAGTACTGCACTGGAGTGTCAGCCTAGATTTTGTTCTTAAGTCTCCGGAGTGGGGCTTGCCCATGGCCTTCTGTCTCAGAGGGGAGAGTGCTACCGCTCAGCCAAGGCTGATACCAGGGTATAAATACAGTACAGATAGGCGAGAGATTCATGGATCAGACCAAATTAATAACCGAGTGAGGCAAGGATGTTCAGCCTTCTCTTGTTGCCCAAGAGAATGGCAGTGGATGAAGTGACGAGCGAGATAAGATCTCCCAGGCAAAATGGCCGACGCGGCGATCCTGGTCGCAGTTATGCTGCAATATTTTTTATTTTATTCATTCATGGGATGTGGCACGGCCAGCATTTATTGCCTGTCCCTAATTGCCCTTGGGAAGGTGGCCTTCTTGACAACTGAGTGGCTTGCTAGGCCATTTCAGAGGGCAATTAAGAATCAACCACATTGCTGTGGGTCTGGAGTCACATATAGGCCAGACCGGGTAAGGGCGGCAAGTTTCCTTCCCTAAAGGACATTAGTGAACCAGATGTGTTTTTATGACAATCCGGTAGTTTCATGTCCACCATTACTGATACTAGCTTTTATTATTCCAGATTTTACTTAATTAACTGAATTTAAATTCCCCAGATTTGAACTCATGTCTCTGGATTACTAATCCAGTAACATAATCACTACCATACCCACAACTGATCACAGATATCCTGCAGATCTAAACTACAGCAGCATGTTAGAGAAGCTATTAAGGGAGACTGTGTTCAGGTTCCATTTTGTGATCAAACTGCTGAAAGAGGTGGTGTCTGGAACATGTTCCATTCAGCCCAGCCCCTCATGGTCCCTTCGTGACGGGCACAAGCTGGAGCCATCAAGAGCGTTCCTGGTGTAGTTCGGACCTTCTAGTAGATAAATCTGTCTTAGTTGCTTTTACCTTTCCCCGAGATGGTGTTAGGCGAGCAGCTTATGAGAGAGGGCCATGGATCTCCACCCTAGAGACAGTGTCTCTGGAATGCTGAGCTAAAGGAAGCTAATGTAAACCAAGGGTAAAGGGCACGGAAGGTCAACGATGTAACGTCCCGGAGCGGAGGGTGTAACGGAGCCCGCTGGAGTAACGGAACGCTGTAACGTGAAGTTGGGGACGATCGAGGGTTCGATACCGTGCCACTGAGCTCAACAACTGGAACACGGGGTCTCCCGCAGCCTCCGCATCATCGTATTACATAGAATTACTCAGAACGTACAGCACAGGAACAGGCCATTCGGCCGTGTTTATGCTCCACACGAGCCTCCTCCCACCTGGCAGGACCTCATTTAAATTTTTTGTCTCCGTTCCCCGGCCGGCAGCCAGGCTGAGAGGCCATTGGACAGGAAGGGCTGTGGTACCAGGCCGCAGTCAGGCAGCGCAGAGGAGAGAGGGGGAGATCGTGGAGGGAGGCACGGAGAGAGAGATGATGGGGGGGGGGTGTGGGTCGGTGGGCCGCGGGGAGGAGGAGGGCCTGATCGTGGGGAGGGGACCAGGTTACCTTGGCGGAGGGGGGGGGGGAAGCACTCCTGCTCCAAAAGCAGTGCTGGAAAAGCACCCACCTGCTTGATCCGGCTGTTCTCGCCTTCCTTCAGCTGCCGGGGCTCCTGAACCCGAGCAAACCCGGCTCGCAGTCTTTAAATTTAAAACTAGTCGCCTGCTCCCCAACCCCCCCTCCGTTAAAACTGGAGGAGAGTTGGGGTTGGGTTTCCGATTTTTGTAATTTTAACCCCCACCCCACCCCCTCGCCTCTCCGGGGGGGGGTTAAAATTGCCCCCAAGGACTCCGAGCTCGTCTCCCCAGCATTTCCAACAAGGAGATGGCAGAGGCAGAAGTTTCAGCCCATGCCGACGCTAAAGAAACAGGTCACACCCTCCGCTAAAGAGAGAGTCTACTGGAATCACCATTCTAAACCAGGGGAGTCCATGCTGGAGTCAGGCTTGGATCCACAACCTTCTGATTCAGAGTGACACTGCTACCTCGGAGCCTGGCTTATCAGGTGAGGTGTGTGTTTCAGATTGACAGAATGCCCCGACACTATCAACAGATGGGGTAGAGTGACCTTCTGAGGACTGATTTGGACCCACTTCAGCTGGGTGCTGGAGGTGATTGGCCATCACGTAGGGACCACCCATCCGGTTTTTCCCTTCTCTTGGTCTGTGTGCCCGAGTGAACAGGTGGAAGAAAACTGGCTGAATACACACAAAAATAAGACAGGTGACCCGCGTCTCCCCACTCCGCCGGGCATCCCTCGAGGCTCAACGCTGAAACGTGATGGATACTGCATTGGGGACAGGGGCCGAACACAGCGGCCTGTGTTGTACATTACGAAGGACAAGACAGGCAGGTCAAGTCCAGGAGCCTTAAACAGCATTCACTGCACCCATCAACCCGACTCCCTGCTTTCGTCTTTCTTTGCCCTGTGAACGTCTGTCCTGCGAGCACGGGGTGGTTCACAGCACAAGGTGTCTCTGCGAAAGCTGCTCTCAGCAGGCAGACGGCTGCAACGCGAAGGGGTAATAAAGTTTTAGCAGGATAACAGGATGTTAATGTTGTGTGGGCAATGAGTGCCCCGTCCCCATCACCCAGCTTCTAATAGCTTCACAAGTAGGCGAGTGGTGGTTTCTGAGACTCCTGATCGGGTGCCACTTCTGATGGTATTCTGTGCACACATGCTGCCAGAAACCTGAGAGTCAGGACAGTGCGGCATCATTTGCAGACTGAGCATTGAGTTGTACTGAAGACCGTCGACGGGGGCGGGGGGTACTGAAGACCGTCGACGGGGGCGGGGGGTACTGAAGACCGTCGACGGGGGCGGGGGGTACTGAAGACCGTCGACGGGGGCGGGGTACTGAAGGCCGTCGACGGGGGCGGGGTACTGAAGGCCGTCGACGGGGGCGGGGTACTTAAGACCGTCGACGGGGGCGGGGGGTACTGAAGACCGTCGACGGGGGCGGGGGGTACTGAAGACCGTCGACGGGGGCGGGGTACTTAAGACCGTCGACGGGGGCGGGGGGTACTGAAGACCGTCGACGGGGGCGGGGTACTTAAGACCGTCGACGGGGGCGGGGGGTACTGAAGACCGTCGACGGGGGCGGGGTACTTAAGACCGTCGACGGGGGCGGGGTACTGAAGACCGTCGACGGGGGCGGGGGGTACTGAAGACCGTCGACGGGGGCGGGGGGTACTGAAGGCCGTCGACGGGGGCGGGGGGTACTGAAGACCGTCGACGGGGGCGGGGTACTGAAGACCGTCGACGGGGGCGGGGTACTGAAGACCGTCGACGGGGGTGGGGTACTGAAGGCCGTCGACGGGGGCGGGGGGTACTGAAGACTGTCGACGGGGGCGGGGTACTGAAGACCGTCGACGGGGGCGGGGTACTGAAGACCGTCGACGGGGGTGGGGTACTGAAGGCCGTCGACGGGGGCGGGGGTACTGAAGACTGTCGACGGGGGCGGGGTACTGAAGGCCGTCGACGGGGGCGGGGTACTGAAGACTGTCGACGGGGGCGGGGTACTGAAGGCCGTCGACGGGGGCGGGGTACTGAAGACTGTCGACGGGGGCGGGGTACTGAAGACTGTCGACGGGGGCGGGGTATTGAAGACTGTCGACGGGGGCGGGGTACTGAAGACTGTCGACGGGGGCGGGGTACTGAAGACCGTCGACGGGGGCGGGGTACTGAAGACCGTCGACGGGGGCTGGGGGTACTGAAGACTGTCGACGGGGGCGGGGGGTACTGAAGACTGTCGACGGGGGCGGGGGGTACTGAAGACTGTCGACGGGGGCGGGGTATTGAAGACTGTCGACGGGGGCGGGGTACTGAAGACTGTCGACGGGGGCGGGGTATTGAAGACTGTCGACGGGGGCGGGGTACTGAAGACCGTCGACGGGGGCGGGGGGTACTGAAGACTGTCGACGGGGGCGGGGTATTGAAGACTGTCGACGGGGGCGGGGTACTGAAGGCCGTCGACGGGGGCGGGGTACTGAAGACTGTCGACGGGGGCGGGGTACTGAAGGCCGTCGACGGGGGCGGGGGGTACTGAAGACTGTCGACGGGGGCGGGGTACTGAAGACTGTCGACGGGGGCGGGGTACTGAAGACTGTCGACGGGGGCGGGGTACTGAAGACCGTCGACGGGGGCGGGGTACTGAAGACTGTCGACGGGGGCGGGGTACTGAAGACTGTCGACGGGGGCGGGGTACTGAAGACCGTCGACGGGGGCGGGGTACTGAAGACTGTCGACGGGGGCGGGGTACTGAAGACTGTCGACGGGGGCGGGGGGTACTGAAGACTGTCGACGGGGGCGGGGGGTACTGAAGACTGTCGACGGGGGCGGGGTACTGAAGGCCGTCGACGGGGGCGGGGGGTACTGAAGACTGTCGACGGGGGCGGGGTACTGAAGACTGTCGACGGGGGCGGGGTACTGAAGACCGTCGACGGGGGCGGGGTACTGAAGACTGTCGACGGGGGCGGGGTACTGAAGACTGTCGACGGGGGCGGGGGGTACTGAAGACTGTCGACGGGGGCGGGGTATTGAAGACTGTCGACGGGGGCGGGGGGTACTGAAGACTGTCGACGGGGGCGGGGTATTGAAGACTGTCGACGGGGGCGGGGGGTACTGAAGACTGTCGACGGGGGCGGGGTATTGAAGACCGTCGACGGGGGTGGGGTATTGAAGACTGTCGACGGGGGCGGGGTACTGAAGACTGTCGACGGGGGCGGGGGGTACTGAAGACTGTCGACGGGGGCGGGGTACTGAAGACCGTCGACGGGGGCGGGGTACTGAAGACCGTCGACGGGGGCGGGGGGTACTGAAGACTGTCGACGGGGGCGGGGGGTACTGAAGACTGTCGACGGGGGCGGGGGGTATTGAAGACTGTCGACGGGGGCGGGGTATTGAAGACCGTCGACGGGGGCGGGGGGTACTGAAGACTGTCGACGGGGGCGGGGTACTGAAGGCCGTCGACGGGGGCGGGGGGTACTGAAGACCGTCGACGGGGGCGGGGTATTGAAGACTGTCGACGGGGGCGGGGGGTACTGAAGACTGTCGACGGGGGCGGGGGGTACTGAAGACTGTCGACGGGGGCGAGGTACTGAAGACCGTCGACGGGGGCGGGGGGTACTGAAGACCGTCGACGGGGGCGGGGTACTGAAGACTGTCGACGGGGGCGGGGTACTGAAGACTGTCGACGGGGGCGGGGGGTACTGAAGACTGTCGACGGGGGCGGGGTATTGAAGACCGTCGACGGGGGCGGGGGGTATTGAAGACCGTCGACGGGGGCGGGGTATTGAAGACTGTCGACGGGGGCGGGGTATTGAAGACTGTCGACGGGGGCGGGGGGTACTGAAGACTGTCGACGGGGGCGGGGTATTGAAGACTGTCGACGGGGGCGGGGTACTGAAGGCCGTCGACGGGGGCGGGGGGTACTGAAGACCGTCGACGGGGGCGGGGTACTGAAGACCGTCGACGGGGGCGGGGTACTGAAGACTGTCGACGGGGGCGGGGGGTACTGAAGACCGTCGACGGGGGCGGGGTACTGAAGACTGTCGACGGGGGCGGGGGGTACTGAAGACTGTCGACGGGGGCGGGGGGTACTGAAGGCTGTCGACGGGGGCGGGGTACTGAAGACTGTCGACGGGGGCGGGGGGTACTGAAGACTGTCGACGGGGGCGGGGTACTGAAGACCGTCGACGGGGGCGGGGTACTGAAGACTGTCGACGGGGGCGGGGTACTGAAGACTGTCGACGGGGGCGGGGGGTACTGAAGACTGTCGACGGGGGCGGGGTACTGAAGACCGTCGACGGGGGCGGGGTATTGAAGACTGTCGACGGGGGCGGGGGGTACTGAAGACTGTCGACGGGGGCGGGGGGTACTGAAGACTGTCGACGGGGGCGGGGGGTACTGAAGACTGTCGACGGGGGCGGGGGGTACTGAAGACTGTCGACGGGGGCGGGGGGTACTGAAGACTGTCGACGGGGGCGGGGGGTACTGAAGACTGTCGACGGGGGCGGGGTACTGAAGACTGTCGACGGGGGCGGGGTACTGAAGACTGTCGACGGGGGCGGGGTATTGAAGACTGTCGACGGGGGCGGGGGGTCCTGAAGACTGTCGACGGGGGCGGGGGGTACTGAAGACTGTCGACGGGGGCGGGGTACTGAAGACTGTCGACGGGGGCGGGGTACTGAAGACTGTCGACGGGGGCGGGGTATTGAAGACTGTCGACGGGGGCGGGGTATTGAAGACTGTCGACGGGGGCGGGGGGTACTGAAGACTGTCGACGGGGGCGGGGTATTGAAGACTGTCGACGGGGGCGGGGTATTGAAGACTGTCGACGGGGGCGGGGGGTACTGAAGACTGTCGACGGGGGCGGGGGGTACTGAAGACTGTCGACGGGGGCGGGGTACTGAAGACTGTCGACGGGGGCGGGGTATTGAAGACTGTCGACGGGGGCGGGGTACTGAAGACCGTCGACGGGGGCGGGGTACTGAAGACTGTCGACGGGGGCGGGGTATTGAAGACTGTCGACGGGGGCGGGGGGTCCTGAAGACTGTCGACGGGGGCGGGGGGTACTGAAGACTGTCGACGGGGGCGGGGTACTGAAGACTGTCGACGGGGGCGGGGTACTGAAGACTGTCGACGGGGGCGGGGTATTGAAGACTGTCGACGGGGGCGGGGTATTGAAGACTGTCGACGGGGGCGGGGGGTACTGAAGACTGTCGACGGGGGCGGGGTATTGAAGACTGTCGACGGGGGCGGGGTATTGAAGACTGTCGACGGGGGCGGGGGGTACTGAAGACTGTCGACGGGGGCGGGGGGTACTGAAGACTGTCGACGGGGGCGGGGTACTGAAGACTGTCGACGGGGGCGGGGTATTGAAGACTGTCGACGGGGGCGGGGTACTGAAGACCGTCGACGGGGGCGGGGTACTGAAGACTGTCGACGGGGGCGGGGTATTGAAGACTGTCGACGGGGGCGGGGTATTGAAGACTGTCGACGGGGGCGGGGTACTGAAGACTGTCGACGGGGGCGGGGTATTGAAGACTGTCGACGGGGGCGGGGTATTGAAGACTGTCGACGGGGGCGGGGGGTACTGAAGACTGTCGACGGGGGCGGGGGGTACTGAAGACTGTCGACGGGGGCGGGGTATTGAAGACTGTCGACGGGGGCGGGGTACTGAAGACTGTCGACGGGGGCGGGGGGTACTGAAGACTGTCGACGGGGGCGGGGGGTACTGAAGACTGTCGACGGGGGCGGGGTATTGAAGACTGTCGACGGGGGCGGGGTACTGAAGACCGCCGATCGCTTGTATTTAATACCCTCAGTTTACTGGAGGCTCTCGGTTGACTCACCGCTGAGTACATGATCATTTTGAGGCGAGGAGTGGGAGTACTGGCATCAGTTGCTTTTGTAATGTTCCGGAGAATACGACCAAGGAGCTCACCTGCAACAAGAACAAAGCTTTAGAATCAGAGTAAAAGGAACAGAAGTTGAAAACAGGAGCACACACGAACACTACCACCGTACGGGCTGCTGAATACAGAGTTACTGAGTGACAACACTCAGACTGGGATTGGATAATGTATCGTCCTGGCCAGAGATAGGTCAGTGTGGGGACAGTTAGTGAAACCAGACCCTCCTCCCAGAGATGGGTCAGTGTGGGGACAGTTAGTGAAACCAGACCCTCCTCCCAGAGATGGGTCAGTGTGGGGACAGTTAGTGAAACCAGACCCTCCTCCCAGAGATGGGTCAGTGTGGGGACAGTTAGTGAAACCAGACCCTCCTCCCAGAGATGGGTCAGTGTGGGGTCAGTTAGTGAAACCAGAACCTCCTCCCAGAGATGGGTCAGTGTGGGGACAGTTAGTGAAACCAGACCCTCCTCCCAGAGATGGGTCAGTGTGGGGACAGTTAGTGAAACCAGACCCTCCTCCCAGAGATGGGTCAGTGTGGGGACAGTTAGTGAAACCAGACCCTCCTCCCAGAGATGGGTCAGTGTGGGGACAGTTCGTGAAACCAGACCCTCCTCCCAGAGATGGGTCAGTGTGGGGACAGTTAGTGAAACCAGACCCTGCTCCCAGACAATAACCTGCTTCCCATGGGTCTGGAGGATGAATGCTGCGGCTGGGAGGACTTGCTTCCAGATTTTTCTCCGGTTACAACTTTTGTATCTGCATTTGATCCCCACCGAGATCCCCACCGAGATACAACCCTCCGAGATCTCTGTAACCTCCTCCATGCCTGTGACCCTCCGAGATCTCTGTAACCTCCTCCAGCCCTACAACCCCCCGAGATCTCTGTAACCTCCTCCAGCCCGACAACCCTCCGAGATCTCTGTAACCTCCTCCAGCCCGACAACCCCCCGAGATCTCTGTAACCTCCTCCAGCCCGACAACCCTCCGAGATCTCTGTAACCTCCTCCAGCCCTACAACCCTCCGAGATCTCTAACCTCCTCCATCCCTGTGACCCTCCGAGATCTCTGTAACCTCTTCCAATTCTTACACATGTGTGCTTCTCGAATCTTTTCAAAGGCAGACCTAAGATACATGTGACTGGACAAGACCTGACACGAGTCATTGAGCTGCTGTATTTCAGAGTAACAGTCAAAGCAAATTGCACTTACTTAGTGCAATCTCCCTTCTCTTCTCAAAAACACAGTGGAGAAAAATATCATAAACCCCACCCCATCCCATCCCTTCTGTGGGCTAGCTGACTTGTTTTCGGCATTACCCGTCTTTCAGCCAACTTCTAACTGCATCAATTTACCTTCCCACTCCGGGCCTCCACCCCACACCTCGCAGTCTCTTGTTTAAAACCAGTCGGCCCTTGAGCCCATTTTATGGGCTGAAATGGGGATAACCACAACCTCTCAAACAACTTGCATTTATATCGCGCCTTTAACGTAGAAAAATGTCCCACAGCTTCAAAGAGGCCGAAGAAGGAGGCATTAGAAGGGGTCATCACAAGCTTGATCGAAGACCTGGGTTTAGGGAGGGTCTTAAAGGAGGGGAGAGAGGGAGAGGTTTAGGGAGGGAATTCCAGAGCTTAGGGCCTAGGCAGCTGAAGGCACGGCCGCCATTGGTGGAGCGAATAAAATCGGGGATGCGCAAGAGGCCAGAATTGGAGGACTGCAGAGATCTCGGAGGGTTGTAGGGCTGGAGGAGGTTACAGAGATCTCGGGGGGTCGTAGGGCTGGAGGAGGTTACAGAGATCTCGGGGGGTCGTAGGGCTGGAGGAGGTTACAGAGATCTCGGAGGGTCGTAGGGCTGGAGGAGGTTACAGAGATCTCGGAGGGTCGTAGGGCTGGAGGAGGTTACAGAGATCTCGGAGGGTCGTAGGGCTGGAGGAGGTTACAGAGATCTCGGAGGGTCGTAGGGCTGGAGGAGGTTACAGAGATCTCGGAGGGTCGTAGGGCTGGAGGAGGTTACAGAGATCTCGGAGGGTCGTAGGGCTGGAGGAGGTTACAGAGATCTCGGAGGGTCGTAGGGCTGGAGGAGGTTACAGAGATCTCGGAGGGTCGTAGGGCTGGAGGAGGTTACAGAGATCTCGGAGGGTCGTAGGGCTGGAGGAGGTTACAGAGATCTCGGAGGGTCGTAGGGCTGGAGGAGGTTACAGAGATCTCGGAGGGTCGTAGGGCTGGAGGAGGTTACAGAGATCTCGGGGGGTCGTAGGGCTGGAGGAGGTTACAGAGATAGGGAAGGGCGAGGCCATGGAGGGATTTGAAAACAAGGATGGGAATTTTAAAATCGAGGCGTTCCCGGACTGGGAGTCAGTGTAGGTCAGCGAGCACAGCGGGTGATGGGTGAACGGGACTTGGTGTGTGTTAGGATACAGGCAGCAGAGCTGAAGTTTACGGAGGAAGCAAGGTCGATGAGGAGAGCATTGGAATAGTCGAGTCTGGAGGCATCAAAGGCACGGATAAGGGTTTCAGCAGTAGATGGGCTGAGGCAGGGGGCGGAGACGGACGATGTTACGGAGGTGGAAGTGGGCGGTCTTGGTGATGGAGCAGATATGTGGTCAGAAGCTCATCTCAGGGTCAAATAGGACACTGAAGTTGTGAACTCTCTGGTTCAGCCTGAGACAGTGGCCAGGGAAAGGGATGGAATCAGTGGCGAGGGAACCCCTCCTACCAGGTTTCCACCCCTGCCTCAGCACTGAAATGGCCCTAATCAAAACTACAAATGACGTCCTCTATCACTGTGACTGTGGTGAACTCTCCCTCCTCATCCTTCTCGACCTGCCTGCAACCTTTGTCACGGTCGACCACACCATCCTCCTCCAACGCCTCTCCGCCGTCGTCCAGATGGGTGGGACTGCCCTCGCTTGGTTCCACTCTTACCTATCTGATCATGACTAGAGCATCTCAGGCAATGACTTCTCTTCCTGCTCCACACCACCGTGGAGGTTTGGGTGGGGCAGTTGATGGAAAATATAGCCAGACGGGGAGGCTCTGCTAAGAGTCGCTGACTTCCTGCCCGTAATGCTTAGCCAGTAGGCTTGTCACTAAAGCCGGTTACCTCTCCTGTCCCATTGGGGAGTGGGTTTAAAGAGGGCATCTCCTGCTGTTCAACATAAATTGGGGGCATCCTGGCTTATGGACCTGAGCTGAGCCAACTAACTCTCACTGCTTTAATTGTGAATTCCACAAACTGGCCTATCTGGCTGCAATACACATTGAATTACATAGAATTTACAGCATAGAAACAGGACGTTTGGCCCAAATGATCCATGCCAGTGTGCTTATGCTCCACACAAGCCTCCTCCCACCTTATTACATCTCACCCTATCTTCGGGTACGGTAGCATAGTAGTTATGTTACTGGACTAGTAACCCAGAGGCCTGGACTAAAATCCAGAGTCATGAGTTCAAATCCCGCCACGGCAGCTGGCGAATTTAAATTCAATTAATTAAATAAAAATCTGGAATTAAAATACTAGTATCAGTAACGATGGCCATGAAACTACCGGGTTGTTGTAAAAACCCATCTGGTTCACTAATGTCCTTTAGGGAAGGAAACCTGCCGTCCTTACCCGGTCTGGCCCATATGTGACTCCAGACCCACAGCAATGTGGTTGATTCATAATTGCCCTCTGAAATGGCCGAGCAAGCCACTCAGTTGTAAAATCTCGCTACGAAAAGTCATAACAAGAATAAAGCCGGACGGACCACCCGGCACCGGACACGACAACGGCAAACCAAGCCCAGTCGACCCTGCAAGGCTCTCCTTACTAACATCTGGGGACTTGTGCCAAAATTGGGAGAGCTGTCCCACAGACTAGTCAAGCAACAGCCTTACATAGCCATACTCACAGAATCATACCTTTCAGCCAATGTCCCAGACTCTTCCATCACCATCCCTGGGTATGTCCTGTCCCACCAGCAGGACAGACCCACCAGAGGTGGCGGTACAGTGATATACAGTCAGGAGGGAGTGGCCCTGGGAGTCCTCAACATTGACTCTGGACCCCATGAAATCTCATGGCATCAGGTCAAACATGGGCAAGGAAACCTCCTGCTGATTACCACCTACCGTCCTCCCTCAGCTGACGAATCAGTCCTCCTCCATGTTGAGCACCACTTGGAGGAAGCACTGAGGGTAGCAAGGGCACAAAATGTACTCTGGGTTGGGGACTTCAATGTCCATCACCAAGAGTGGCTCGGTAGCACTACTACTGACCGAGCTGGCCGAGTCCTGAAGGACATAGCTGCTGGACTGGGCCTGCGGCAGGTGGTGAGTGAACCAACACGAGGGAAAAACTTACTTGACCTCATCCTCACCAATCTACCTGTCGCAAATGCATCTGTCCATGACAGTATTGGTAGGAGTGACCACCGCACAGTCCTCGTGGAGACTAAGTCCCGTCTTCGCACTGAGGACACCATCCAACGTGTTGTGTGGCACTACCACCGTGCTAAATGGGATAGATTCAGAACAGATCTAGCAGCTCAAAACTGGGCATCCATGAGGCGCTGTGGGCCATCAGCAGCAGCAGAATTGTATTCCAGCACAATCTGTAACCTCATGGCCCGGCATATTCCTCACTCTACCATTACCAACAAGCCAGGGGATCAACCCTGGTTCAATGAGGAGTGCAGAAGAGCATGCCAGGAGCAGCACCAGGCGTACCTAAAAATGAGGTGCCAACCTGGTGAAGCTACAACTCAGGACTACATGCATGCTAAACAGCGGAAGCAACATGCTATAGACAGAGCTAAGCGATTCCACAACCAACGGATCAGATCAAAGCTCTGCAGTCCTGCCACATCCAGTCGCGAATGGTGGTGGACAATTAAACAACTAACGGGAGGAGGAGGCTCTGCAAACATCCCCATCCTCAATGATGGCGGAGTCCAGCACGTGAGTGCAAAAGACAAGGCTGAAGCGTTTGCAACCATCGTCAGCCAGAAGTGCCGAGTGGATGATCCATCTCGGCCTCCTCCCGATATCCCCACCATCACGGAAGCCAGTCTTCGGCCAATTCGATTCACTCCACGTGATATCAAGAAACGGCTGAGTGCACTGGATACAGCAAAGGCTATGGGCCCCGACAACATCCCAGCTGTAGTGCTGAAGACTTGTGCTCCAGAACTAGCTGCGCCTCCAGCCAAGCTGTTCCAGTACAGCTACAACACTGGCATCTACCAGACAATGTGGAAAATTGCCCAGGTATGTCCTGTCCACAAAAAGCAGGACAAATCCAATCCGGCCAATTACCGCCCCATCAGTCTACTCTCAATCATCAGCAAAGTGATGGAAGGTGTCATCGACAGTGCAATCAAGCGGCACTTACTCACCAATAACCTGCTCACCGATGCTCAGTTTGGGTTCCGCCAGGACCACTCGGCTCCAGACCTCATTACAGCCTTGGTCCAAACATGGACAAAAGAGCTGAATTCCAGAGGTGAAGTGAGAGTGACTGCCCTTGACATCAAGGCAGCATTTGACTGTGTGTGGCACCAAGGAGCCCTAGTAAAATTGAAGTCAATGGAAATCAGGGGGAAAACTCTCCAGTGGCTGGAGTCATACCTAGCACAAAGGAAGATGGTAGTGGGTGTTGGAGGCCAATCATCTCAGCCCCAGGACATTACTGCAGGAGTTCCTCAGGGCAGTGTCCTTGGCCCAACCATCTTCAGCTGCTTCATCAATGACCTTCCCTCCATCATAAGGTCAGAAAGGGTGATGTTCGCTGATGACTGCACAGTGTTCAGTTCCATTCGCAACCTCTCAAATAATGAAGCAGTCCGAGCCCGCATGCAGCAAGACCTGGACAACATCCAGGCTTGGGCTCATAAGTGGCAAGTAACATTCGCGCCAGATAAGTGCCAGGCAATGACCATCTCCAACAAGAGAGAGTCTAACCACCTCCCCTTGACATTCAACGGCATTACCATCGCCGAATCCCCCACCATCAACATCCTGGGGGTCACCATTGACCAGAAACTGAACTGGACCAGCCATATAAATACCGTGGCTACGAGAGCAGGTCAGAGGCTGGGTATTCTGCGGCGAGTGACTCACCTCCTGACTCCCCAAAGCCTTTCCACCATCTACAAGGCACAAGTCAGGAGTGTGATGGAATACTCTCCACTTGCTTGGATGAGTGCAGCTCCAACAACACTCAAGAAGCTCGACACCATCCAAGATAAAGCAGCCCGCTTGATTGGCACCCCATCCACCACCCTAAACATTCACTCCCTTCTCCACCGGCGCACTGTGGCTGCAGTGTGTACCATCCACAGGATGCACTGCAGCAACTCGCCAAGGCTTCTTCGACAGCACCTCCCAAACCCGCGACCTCTATCACCTAGAAGGACAAGAGCAGCAGGCACATGGGAACAACACCACCTGCACGTTCCCCTCCAAGTCACACACCATCCCGACTTGGAAATATATCGCCGTTCCTTCATTGTCGCTGGGTCAAAATCCTGGAACTTCCTGCCTAACAGCACTGTGGGAGAACCGTCACCACACGGACTGCAGCGGTTCAAGAAGGCGGCTCACCACCACCTTCTCAAGGGAAATTAGGGATGGGCAATAAATGCCGGCCTCGCCAGCGACGCCCACATCCCATGAACGAATAAAAAAAAAATCAGCATACTCAATGCTTGGAGTCAGTGGCCTTTCTGGTTAAAACCTATGCAAATACATTTTGTTTTAAAAACAACACTGAATTAGAACTCAATGCCACAGTCCTCTCTATGAACATTATGAAAACCAAAATATGAATTTTCTCATCATGGGGGGGGGGGGGGGGGTGGGCAGGGGTAGAGGCAGGTGCAAAAGCCAGTGGCTGCCCGATCGATAGGAAAGGATGTCAGAAGTGCAAACACATCTATGCCCCTCCTCACTGCTGGCCTCAGAGGAGCTTCGACGCAACTGAGTGTCTGGCTGCCTGGCTGCATTCTTGGCTGGGATGACAGGTGGCATAAGGGAGAGGAGAAGCCAGCCAGCCACCTTCCTGAAGCAGGGCACTACCCAGTATGGACCTGCGGTCACCCTGCAGGGTTCCTGCAGCTTTGTTACTGAGTGAACTCGCTGCTTCCGTCTCGCACTTCTCTTTTCCTCTTCACTCCCTCGCCCTCACTCTCACTTTTCCTCTTCACCCCAAACCCTCACTCTTTCTCTTTTCCTCTTCACTCCCTCGCCCTCACTCTCACTTTTCCTCTTCACCCCAAACCCTCACTCTTTCTCTTTTCCTCTTCACTCCCTCGCCCTCACTTTTCCTCTTCACCCCAAACCCTCACTCCTCTTTTCCTCTTCACTCCCTCGCCCTCACTCTTCCTCTTCACCCCAAACCCTCACTCCTTCTCTTTTCCTCTTCACCCCAAACTCCCAACCTCACTCACACTCCTCTTTTCCTCTTCACTCCCTCGCCCTCACTCTCACTTTTCCTCTTCACCCCAAACCCTCACCCTCACTCCTTCTCTTTTCCTCTTCACTCCCTCGCCCTCACTCTTCCTCTTCACCCCAAACCCTCACTCATTCTCTTTTCCTCTTCACCCCAAACTCCCAACCTCACTCACGCTCCTCTTTTCCTCTTCACTCCCTCGCCCTCACTTTTCCTCTTTACCCCAAACCCTCGCCCTCACTCACTCCTCTTTTCCTCTTCACTCCTCACCCCAAACCCTCACCCTCACTCACCCCCTTGGAGCCGCGATTTCTCCTGTGTTTTATGAAGTCGGAAGAGGATTTCAAAGCCAAAGTTGTTCAGTTCTCTCAGACGATCGATCACTTCTGGTGTCGCCCAGGAAGGTGGTGAGAAATTGTGAGTTTTCTGCCAAATTAAGATCAAAATCCAAATTAATGTGCTGAAGAGCAGAGCTCCAGAAGGTGGATAACTCAGGAAAAGGCCATGTTGAAACCCATCCTGCTGATCAGGTATTAAGCCAGAAGTTTCGGTGATGGACGACTGGTGAGTTAAGGGCAGCTCCTATTACTTTAGAAAGTACAAAGGAAGGGGAATAGACAAGAGGTCGAAGCGTGAAGGGGTCAGCTTTAGCAGGGATGGGGGAACATGATCAAATCTCCAAGGAGAAGGAAAGGTGGCAAGGTAGTCAAAGATTGAAGAGGTGGAGTAGAATGGGGTTAGTTTGGAGGGAAGCTCTTGAGGACGATGGGTGGGATGCCATGGAGACCAGGGATCTTACTGGAGTGTGGACAGCGAAAGGCAGGGGTAAAATGAAGTCGGTCTTAATCATAGAATCTTACAGCACAGGAGGCCATTCGGCCCATTGTGTCTGTGTCAACTCTTTGAAAGAGCTATCCAATTAGTCCCACTTCCCCTGCCCTTTCC
The DNA here is from genome assembly GCF_035084215.1 of Heptranchias perlo. Classification (NCBI taxonomy): domain Eukaryota; kingdom Metazoa; phylum Chordata; class Chondrichthyes; order Hexanchiformes; family Hexanchidae; genus Heptranchias; species Heptranchias perlo. Next base: position 86,194 of record NW_027138817.1, read on the forward strand.
CCATAGCCCTACTTTTCAAAAAGCTTCTTCTTTTCAAGTATTTATCCAATTCCCTTTTTAAAGTTACTACTGAATGTGCTTTCATCACCCTTCCAGGTCGTGCATTCCAGATCATCACAATTTGCTGCGTAAAAATTTCTCCTCCTCTCCCCACTGGTTCTTTTGCCAATTATTTTAAATTGGTGTCCTCTGGTTACCGATCTTCCTGCCAGTGGAAACAGTTTCTCCTGATCTTACATAGAATGTACAGCACAGAAACAGGCCATTCGGCCTAAGAGGTCCACATGAGCCTCCTCCCTCCTACTTCATCTAACCCTATCAGCATATCCTTCTATTTCTTTCTCCCTCATGTGTTTATCTGGCTTCCCCTTAGTGCAATTCGCCTCAACTACTCCTTGTGGTAGTGAGTTCCACATTCTAACCACTCTCTGGGTAAAGAAGTTTCTCCTGAATTCCCGATTGGATTTATTATTGACTATCTTATATTAATGACCCCTAGTTCTGGTCTCCCCCACAAGTGGAAACATCTTCTCTACGTCTACCCTATCAAACCCTTTCATTATATTAAAGACCTCTATCAGGTCACCCCTCAGCCTTCTCTTTTCTAGAGAAAAGAGCCCCAGCCTGTTCAATTTTTCCTGATAGGTATAACCTCTCAGTTCTGGTATCATCCGAGTCAATCTTTTTTGCACCTTCTCCAGTGCCTCTATGTCCTTTCTATAATATGGAGACCAGAACTGTTCACAATACTCCAAGTGTGGTCTAACCAAGGTTCTATACAAGTTTAACATAACTTCTCTGCTTTTCAATTCTATCCCTCTAGAAATGACCCCAGTGCTTGGTTTGGTTTTTTATGACCTTATTAACTTGCGTTGCTACTTTTAGTGATTTGTGTATCTGTCCCCCCAGATCCCTCTGATCCTCTACCCTATTTAGACTCTTATTATCCGAGCAGTATGTGGCCTCCTTATTCTTCCTACAAAAATGTACCACCTCACACCTATATTGAAATTAATTTGCTAATTACATGCCCATTCTGCACGTTTATTAGAGTCTACCTGTATTTTGTCACAGTCCTCCTCAGTATTAAATATATCCCACAATTCGGTGTCATCCGCAAATTTTGAAATTGTACTTCTGATTCCAGAGTCCAAATTGTTTATGTAAATTGTGAACAACAATGGTTGATGGAATCATAGAAGGTTACAGCACAGAAGGAGGCCATTCGGCCCATCGAGTCCGCGCCGGCTCGATGCAAGAGCAATCCGCCCATTCCCCCATAGCCCTGCACATTTTTTTTGTTTCAAGTACTTATCCAGTTTCCTTTTGAAGGCCATGATTGAATCTGCCTCCACCACCCCCTCGGGCAGTGCATTCCAGATCACAACCACTCGCTGTGTAAAAAAGTTTTTCCTCATGTCACCTTTGGTTCTTTTGCCAATCACCTTAAATCTGTGCCCTCTGGTCCTTGACTCTTCCTCCAATGGGAACAGTTTCTCTCTATCTACTCTGTCTAGACCCTTCATGACTTTGAACACCTCTATCAAATCTCCTCACAACCTTCTCTGTTCCAAGGTGAACAATCCCAGCTTCTCCAATCTATCCACGTAATTTAAGTCCCTCATCCCTGGAAACATTCTAGTAAATCTCTTCTGCCCCCTCTCTAACAACTTCACATCCTTCCTAAAGTGCGGTGTCCAGAACTGGACTCAATACTCCAGTTGCAGCCGAACCAGTGATATATAAATGTTCATCATGACTTCCTTGCTTTTATACTCTATACCTCTATTTATAAAGCCCGTATGCTTTTTTAACTGCTTTCTGAACCTGCCCTGCCACCTTCAACGATTTATGCACATATACCCCTAGATCCCTCTGTTCCTCTATCCCTTTTAGAATTATAGTAGTTTATATTCAATCATGGCCTTCAAAAGTGAAGGGTTCTCAAAATTCCCACATTTTTTTCATATCATCAACAAGGATATAACTTTTGGACTTTTATGAAATGCCCGGGCTTGTTGGGTGCAGTGTGGATTGTTGCCTGAAAACCAGACAATGAGAGAAGACAGAATAAGCATTCTTCCCTTTAAAACAATCAACCCAGAGAAAGACTTCATCTTACACGAAACTAAAGCCCATCAAAACCTTGCATAAATTATCGCTACTAACTACTAAAGCAGGAAGGTAGCAATCAATGCAATTATGCAAACCCATCAATACTTCACATATACAATGGCTTTCAGTTCAAGACTAGTAACGGGGACAGGAAGCCAACAATCACCTGAAGAAGCCCACCATAATCGGACAAAGAACTAACCTTGATTTGGATTCAGATAAGAAATTCGAAAAAAAAACAATATAACTGGGCCACCAGTTACGAAGAAAAAAAGGTTTTGTTTTGGAGCAGGTTCTAGGCAGTTTTGTTTTTGGAACAGCAGTTTTGGAGCAGGATTTAAGTTGGTTTTGGAACAGGTTTTAAACAGCAGTTTTGGAGCAGCAAAAAGGCGCAACCGCAGCCCTCCACGAAGATCGCCCACCCACAACTGCGCCTTACCGCACCAACAGACTCTATCCAACTGAAGAACCTTCGCAGATTCCACAGACCCAGGACCACGTGGGGACGGCAGGGCCCAGAGGACACAAAGAGCGGACCCCAAAACTGTAACCGGCTTACCTGGCTGGATTTCGAACTGTCAAGGAACCCTGGTTGGTGAGCATGATCCCTGACCTCTCCTAGTTCAATTTAGTTAGGTTTTGGGGATGGGACAAGGGTAAGGGGATTAGTAGGGTGATTTTCCCTCGTTATGCCATGTGCTCCCCATTCTTAACTAAGTGTACTTTGTATGTCTGTATAATCTCAGTGTTATCCTAATGTTATAAGTTCATTTGTGACTTCAATAAACCCAGTTTTTTTTCTTGCACCAAAATCGGTTGTCTGCTGCACTTTGGCACAACCCCCAAATAAGTCCAAGGTCTAGAACCCAGGGAGTGGGAGCGATTCGGACCGCTCAGAAGTCAGAGGTGAAGCTGACACACACCAGCTCCCCCCCTACAAAAGGAAACTAGTTTATATAACCCATCCTCATTTTTCCTACCGAAATGCATCACCTCGCATTTTTCCACATTAAATTTCATTTTCCTCATGTCCACCCATGCCACCAGCCTGTCTATATCCTCTTGAAGTCTATCACTATCCTCCTCACTGTTCACTACTCTTCCAAGTTTTGTGTCATCCGCAAATTTTGAAATTGTGCCCTGTGCACCAAGTCCATGTCATTAAAATATATCAAGAAAAGCAGTGGTCCCAGCACTGACCCTGGGGAACACCACTGTACACCTCCCTCCAGTCCGAAAAACAACCGTTCACCACTACTCTCTGTTTCCTGTCACTTAGCCAATTCTGTATCCATGTTGCTACTGCCCCCTTTATTCCATGGGCCGCAATAATAGCAAGCCTACCATGTGGCACTTTATCAAACACTTTTTGAAAATCCATATACACCACATCAACCGCATTGCCCTCATCAACCCTCTCTGTTACCTCATCAAAATACTCTATCAAGTTGGTTAAACACGATTTGCCTTTAACAAATCCATGCTGGCTTTTATTAATCAATCCACACTCTTCCAAGTGACTGTTAATTCTGTCCTGGATTGTCGTTTCTAAAACCACCTATAGTTGCTGGGTTTATCTTTACACCCTTTTTTGAACAAGGGTATAACATTTGCAAATTCTCCAGTCCTCTGGCACCATCCCCGTATCTACGGATGTTTGGAAGATTATGACCAGTACCTCCGCAATTTCCACCCTTACTTCCCTCAACAACCTCGGATGCATCCCATTCGGATCGGGTGACTTATCTACTTTAAGTACAGATAGCCTTTCTAGTACCTCTTCTTTATCAATTTTTAGCCCATCCAATGTCTTAGCTATATCTTCCTTTACCAAGGCTCTTACACTCCTCCTCTTACTACCCGTTTACCGTTTACATGCCAGTAGAAGACTTCTGGATTCCCTTTTATGTTGGTTGCCAGTCTATTCTCATACTCTCTCTTTGTCCCTCTTATTTCCTTATTCACTTCCCCTCTGAACTTTCTATATTCTGTCTGGTTTTCACTTGTGTTATCAACCTGACACCTGTCATATGCCGCTTTTTTCTGCTTCATCTTACTCTCTATCTCTTTTGTCATCCAGGGAGTTCTGGCTTTAGTTGCCCTACCTTTCTCCCTTGTGAGAATGTACCTTGTCTGTACCTGAATCATCTCCCCTTTAAAGGCCGCCCACTGTTCAATTACAGTTTTGCCTGCCAATCTATCATTCCAATTTACCCGGGCCAGATCTGTTCTCATCCCATTGAAATTGGCCCTCCTCCAATTGAGTATTTTTACTTTAGAGTGGTCAGAGTCCTTTTCTATAGCTATTCTAAACCTTATGATACTATGAATGCTGTTCCCTAAATGCCCTCCCACTGACATGTGCTCCACTTGGCCCGTCTCATTCCCTAGAACCAAGTCCAGCAATGCCTCCTTCCTCGTTGGGCCAGAAACATACTGGTCGAGAAAGTTATCCTGAACACATTTCAAAAATTCCTCCCCATCTTTGCCCCTTATATTATTACTAACCCAGTCTATATTAGGATAGTTGAAGTCCCCCATTATCACTACTCTGGCTTTTGCACCTCTCTGTAATTTCCCTGCAAATTTGCTCCTCTATCTCCTTCCCACTAGTTGGTGGATAAAGTTGATAAGATAACTTTGATTAGGTGCCACATAAAAGGTTGTTAAGCAAAATAAGGGCTCATGGGGCTGGGGGTAACTTATTAGCATGGATAGAGAATTGGTTAACGGACAGAAAACAGAGAATTGAGATAAACGGGTCATTCTCAGATTGGCAGGCTGTAACCAGTGGGGTGCCGCAAGGATCGGTGCTTGGGCCTCAGCTATTTACAGTCTATATTAATGACTTAGATGAAGGGACCAAGTATAATGTATCCAAGCTAGGTGAGAAAGTAAGCTGTGAGGAGGACACAAAAAGACTGCAAAGACAGGTTAAGTGAGTGGGTAAGAAGGTGGCAGATGGAGTATAATGTGGGGAAATGTGAGGTTATTCACTTTGGTAGGAAGAATAGAAAAACAGAACATTTTTTAAATGGTGAGAAACTATTAAATGTTGGTGTCCAGAGAGACTTGGGTGTCCTGGTACAAGAAACACAAAGCTAATATGCAGGTACAGCAGGCAATTAGGAAAGCAAATAGCAAAGGGGTTGAAGTACAAGAGTAAGGAAGTCTTACTACAATTGTACAGGGCTTTGGTGAGACCTCACCTGGAGAACTGTGTACAGTTTTGGTCGCCCTATCTTTCCCAACATTGACTGGGACAGCCATAGCATTAGGGGCTTGGATGGAGAGAAATTTGTTGAGTGTATTCAGGAGGAATTTCTCATTCAGTATGTGGATGGCCCGACTAGAGAGGGGGCAAAACTTGACCTCCTCTTGGGAAATAAGGAAGGGCAGGTGACAGAAGTGTTAGTGAGGGATCACTTTGGGACCAGTGATCATAATTCCATTAGTTTTAAGATAGCTATGGAGAATGATAGGTCTGGCCCAAAAGTTAAAATTCTAAATTGGGGAAAGGCCAATTTTGATGGTATTCGACAGGAACGTTCAGAAGTTGATTGGGAGAGTCTGTTGGCAGGCAAAGGGACGTCTGGTAAGTGGGAGGCTTTCAAGAGTGTGTTAACCAGGGTTCAGGGTAAGCACATTCCTTATAAAGTGAAGGGCAAGGCTGGTAGAAGTAGGGAACCTTGGATGACTCGGGAGATTGTGGCCCTAGTCAAAAAGAAGAAGGAGGCATATGACATGCATAGGCAGCTGGGATCAAGTGGATCCCTTGAAGAGTATAGAGATTGCCGGAGTAGAGTTAAGAGAGAAATCAGGAGGGCAAAAAGGGGATGTGAGATTGCTTTGGCAGATAAGGCAAAGGAGAATCCAAAGAGCTTCTACAAATACATAAAGGGCAAAAGTGTAACTAGGGAGAGAGTAGGGCCTCTTAAGGATCAACAAGGTTATCTATGTGCGGAACCACAAGAGATGGGTGAGATCCTAAATGAATATTTCACATCGGTATTTACGGTTGAGAAAGGCATGGATGTTGGGGAAATAAATAGTGATGTCTTGAGGAGTGTAAATAATACAGAGAGGGAGGTGCTGGAAGTCTTAACGCGCATCAAGGTAGATAAATCTCCGGGACCTGATGAAACGTATCCGAGGACGTTATGGGAGGTTAGGGAGGAAATTGCGGGTCCCCTAGCAGAGATATTTAAATCATCGACAGCTACAGGTGAGGTGCCTGAAGATTGGAGGGTAGCAAATGTTGTGCCTTTGTTTAAGAAGGGCGGCAGGGAAAAGCCTGGGAACTACAGACCGGTGAGCCTGACATCTGTAGTGGGTAAGTTGTTAGAGGGTATTCTGAGAGACAGGATCTACAGGCATTTGGAGAGGCAGGGACTGATTAGGAACAGTCAGCATGGTTTTGTGAGAGGAAAATCATGTCTCACGAATTTGATTGAGTTTTTTGAAGGGGTAACCAAGAAGATAGATGAGGGCTGTGCAGTAGACGTGGTCTACATGGACTTTAGCAAAGCCTTTGACAAGGTACCGCATGGTAGGTTGTTACATAAGGTTAAATCTCACGGGATCCAAGGTGAGGTAGCCAATTGGATACAAAATTGGATTGACGACAGAAGACAGAGGGTGGTTGTAGAGGGTTGTTTTTCAAACTGGAGGCCTGTGACCAGCGGTGTGCCTCAGGGATCGGTGCTGGGTCCGCTGTTATTTGTTATTTATATTAATGATTTGGATGAGAATTTAGGAGGCATGGTTAGTAAGTTTGCAGGTGACACCAAGATTGGTGGCATTGTGGACAGTGAAGGAGGTTATCTAGGATTGCAACGGGATCTTGATAAATTGGGCCAGTGGGCCGATGAATGGCAGATGGAGTTTTATTCAGATAAACGTGAGGTGATGCATTTTGGTAGATCGAATCGGGCCAGGACCTACTCCGTTAATGGTAGGGCGTTGGGGAGAGTTATAGAACAAAGAGATCTAGGAGTACAGGTTCATAGCTCCTTGAAAGTGGAGTCACAGGTGGATAGGGTGGTGAAGAAGGCATTCAGCATGCTTGGTTTCATTGGTCAGAACATTGAATACAGGAGTTGGGATGTCTTGTTGAAGTTGTACAAGACATTAGTAAGGCCACACTTGGAATACTGTGTACAGTTCTGGTCACCCTATTATAGAAAGGATATTATTAAACTAGAAAGAGTGCAGAAAAGATTTACTAGGATGCTACCGGGACTTGATGGTTTGACTTATAGGGAGAGGTTGGATAGACTGAGACTTTTTCCCTGGAGAGTAGGAGGTTTAGGGGTGATCTTATAGAAGTCTATAAAATAATGAGGGGCATAGATAAGGTAGATAGTCAAAATCTTTTCCCAAAGGTAGGGGAGTCTATAACGAGGGGGCATAGATTTAAGGTGAGAGGGGAGAGATACAAAAGGGTCCAGAGGGGCAGTTTTTTCACTCAAAGGGTGGTGAGTGTCTGGAACGAGCTGCCAGAGGCAGTAGTGGAGGCGGGTACAATTTTGTCTTTTAAAAAGCATTTGGACAGTTACATGGGTAAGATGGGTATAGAGGGATATGGGCCAAGTGCAGGCAATTGGGACTAGCTTAGTGGTATAAACTGGGCGACATGGACATGTTGGGCCGAAGGGCCTGTTTCCATGTTGTAAACTTCTATGATTCTATCTAAGGAAGGATATACTTGCCTTAGAGGCGGTGCAACCGAGGTTCACTAGATTAATTCCTGGGATGAGAGTGTTGTCCTATGAGGAGAGGTTGAGTAGAATGGGCCTATACTCTCTGGAGTTTACAAGAATGAGGGTTGATCTCATTGAAACATACAAGATTTTGAGGGTGCTTGACAGGGTAGATGCTGAGAGGTTGTTTCCCCTGGTTGGCGAGTCTAGAACTAGGGGGCATAGTCTCAGGATAAGGGGTCGGTCATTTAAGACTGAGATGAGGAGGAATTTCTTCACTCAGAGGGTTGTGGACCTTTAGAATTCTCAACCCCAGAGGGCTTTGGATGCTGAGTCACTGAGTATTTTCAAGATTGAGATAGATTTTTGGACTCTAGGGAATCAAGGGATATGGGGATCAGGCAGGAAAGTGGAGTTGAGGTTGAAGATCAGCCACGATCTGATTGAACGGTGGAGCAGGCTTGAGGGGCCGAATGGCCTACTCCTGCTCCTATTTCTTATGTTCTTATGGTCTCAGCACCGATCCTTATGAAACACCACTTCTCACCGTCCGCCAGTCTGAGTAACTACCTTTAACCCCTACTCCCTGTTTTCTGTTTTGTAGCCAGCTTGCTATCCATTCTGCTAATTGTCCCGACTCCACATGCTCTGACCTCAGTCGTGAGCCTACAATGCAGTACCCAATCCAAATATATTACACTTACTGCATTACCCTTGTCTACTTTCTGTTACTTCTTCAAAGAATTCAATAAGTTTGGTCAAGCATGACCTTCCCTTCTGAAATCTGTGCTGACTATTTATTATATTTTCAGTTTCCAGATGTTTTTCTATTACATCTGTGAGTAAAGATTCCATTATCTTTCCTACCGACGTTAAGCTAATTGGTCTAGAGTTCCCTGGACTGGTTCTATCTCCCTTTTTAAATATCGGAGTCACATTAACTGTCCGCCAATCCTCTGGCACTATTCCCTTTTCTAATGAATTTTTATATATATGTAATAGCGCCTCTGCTATCTCCTCCCTAACTTCTTTAAAATGCGCGGATACAATCCATCTGGACCAGGGGTTTTATCCTCTCTAAGTTTGATTAGTTTATCAATTATCTCCCCCTTTCTATCTTAAATGTCTTTATATCTTTTTTGATCTCTTCTTCTTCTTCTAATCTCCTGCCCACCATGTTCATCTCCCTGGTAAATACTGAGGCAAAGTAACTATTCAATGTTTCTGCCATTTCGCTGTCATTACCTGTGAGTTTATCGTGTGTTTCCCTTAGTGGCCCTATCCCTTTCCCTTTCCCTATCCCTTTCCCTATCCCTTTCCCTATCCCTTTCCCTATCCCTTTCCCTATCCCTTTCCCTATCCCTTTCCCTATCCCGATTTTTCTTTTGTTATTTGTGTGTCTGTAGAATACTTCACTATTTCTTTTTATATTCCTTGATTATTTAATTTTCTAGTTTCTCTTTGCCTTCCTAATTATTCTTTTTTAAACTTCTTCCCTAACCTCTGTGTTCCCTTTTGTCCTCCTCTCCTTTACTGTCCATGTACTCAGTGTGTGCCTTTTTCTTTAGTTTCAATTTTACCCTTATCTCTTTATCCATCCATGGGGTATCATTACTGGCGAGTTTGTTCCTGCTTTTAGTGGGATATATTTCTCTTGGACTCTATTGATCACCCGTTTAAATGTTTCCCATTGCTGTTCTCTCTCTTTGTCTGACAGTACATTTTTCTAGTTTATTTTCACTAGTTCCATTCTCATCTCCTGAAAATCAGCTTTTTTCTAATTTATTACTTTGATCTTTGTCCTTCTCAATCTTTATCTTAAACCTTATTGTGTTGTGATCGCTATTGCCTAGCTGTTCCCAATGCTTACTTCTCTGATCTGTTCTGGTTCATTTCCCATTACTAGATCCAGCAGTGATTCCTCTCTTTTTGGGCTTTTTACATACTGAGTAAGAAAGGGGTCCTGCGCACATTGTAAAAACCATTTCCTGTACCTCTTTATCTACCCACCTTACGGAATACGTTCCTTTATTAGCTGAGGCATAGAATATAAGAGCAGGGAGGTTATGCTGGAACTGTACAAAACATTGGTTAGGCCACAGCTTGAGTACTGCTTACGTTTCTGGTCACCATATTTCAGGAAAGATGTGATTGCACTAGAGAGGGTACAGAGGAGATTTACGAGGATGTTGCCAGGGCTGGAGAATTTTAGCTATGAGGAAAGATTGGATAGGCTGGGGTTGTTTTCTTTGGAACAAAGGAGGCTGAGGGCTGATTTGATTGCGGTGTATAAAATTATGACGGGACCAGATAGAGTGGACCTATTTCCCTTAGCAGGGGTCAGTGACCAGGGGGCATAGATTTAAAGTGATTGGTAGAAGGATTAGAGGGGAGCTAAGGAGAATTTTTTTCACCCAGAGGGTGGTGGGGGTCTGGAACTCACTGCCTGAAAGGGTGGTAGAGGCAGAAACCCTCAACTCATTTAAAAAGTACGTGGATGAGCATTTGAAGTGCCGTAACCTACAGGGCTACGGACCAAGTGCTGGAAAGTGGGATTCAGCTGGCCAGAATGGCCTCCTTCTGTGCCGTAACTTTCTACCTCTTGCCGGTTTATTTGGGGGTAGTTAAAATCTCCCATGATTATTGTTCTATGTCCTTTGCTCATTTGACATATTTGCTCACATATTTCTTCCTCCACCTCCTTTCCACTATTAGATGGTCTGTAGGATACCTCGATCAGTGTGATCAATCCCTTATCTTTTTCAATCCATATGGATTCTGTTTCTATCCTTCTGTTAGTTATGTCCCTTTTTTCTACTGCCATTATATTATCTCTAATTAGTACAGATCCTCCACCCTCTTCCTTCCCTATCCTTTCTGATTATCTTATATCCTGCAATATTTAGTTGTCAGTCCTGTTCTTTCTGTAGCCATGTTTCAGTTATTCCTAACAAACCCGGTTCCTCACTCCAGATTATAGCCTCCAGTTCCCCCGTTTTATTTTGGACGCTGCGTACATTGTAGTCCAGGTAGTATAATTCACCTTTATTAGTTCTTCCTTTTACTTTATTTCTAACAGTCCTTTTATACTTCTGTTTTATAACGATATTTGTTTGACCGTTTACGTTGTCTTTATTCCTTACCCTGGTCTGATCTTTACACTCATCTCCTGTTTCTTTTATCTTTAGGTGTTTGTTATTGCTACCAGATCCCTCCCTTCTCCACAGCCCTATTTATCCTTTCCGCTGGGAATCTGGTCCCATTCCGGTTCAGGTGGAGCCTGAACCAGTGGTCGAGCTCCTTCCTGTCTCAGTATTGGTCCCAGTGTCCCATGAAATGGAACCCCTCCTTCCCACACCAATCTTTCAGCCACCCATTCACCTTTCTGATCTGTCTATCCCTACGCCAATTAGCACGTGACTCGGGTACTAATCCTGAGATTACCACCGGTGAGGTCCTGCTTTTTAAATTTAGCTCCTAGCTTCTGATATTCCCTTAACAGGACCTCCTCCTTGTTCTTTGTTATGTCATTGGTGCCGACATGGACCACAACAACTGGATCTACCCCCCCACCCCGCCCTTTCCAAGTTCCTCTCCAGATGCTCCGAGATGTCCTTTAGCCTTGTACCAGGTAACGCACCCTCCTGGACGCTCGGTGACGACTGCAGAGGATGCTATCTATCCCCCGATTATTGAATCCCCTATGACTACAACCTTTCTATTCTGATCCTCCCCACTTTGGACTGCCTCATGCTCCACAGTGCCATAGTTAGCATTCTCCCTGCAGCCTTCATCCTTATCCTCACAGGTATCAAGTACCTTGTACCTGTTGGATAGGACCAGTGTCTGTGGGACCTCCTTCTCTATCTCCCTCTCCCTTATGTGTCGGAGTTTCTCCAACTCACATTGCAGCTCAAAGACTCTGAACCGGAGTGTCTCAAGCCAGAGATATTTACTGCAGATGTGGCAATCCGGGACAGTCTCCTGTCCACAAGCTCCCACATACCGCAGTCCTGACACACAGCCTGTACGCCATCTCTAGTTTTTATTTACCAGTAGTTTATTTCTAGGACTAATAGAATCACTTGAGATCTAGATTATAATTAGTAAATGGATTTAGCTTGATTTCAAAATAATTATTAATTACTTAGCCTTTTTATTAAATGTTATGTATTTTTTATTAAGTTTTAAAAGTTGATAGATTAGTTTATAGTCCCTTGGTTTAAATCTTAGCTTAGCACCTCCTTCCCCCACCCCTGCACCAAATTCCCACACTCACCAAAGTTGAAAGTCCTCACTCTGTTAACAATTCACTCCGTTAGAAGTTCACCCTCTGTCTTTACCAACCTCTGTGCTCTATCAAAACCCATGATCTTGAACACCTTTATCAAATCTCTCCTTAACCTACTCTGCTTTAAGGGAAACAATCCCAGCTTCTCCAATCTCTCCCCCCTTTTTTTATTCGTTCATGGGATGTGGGTGTCGCTGGCGAGGCCGGTATTTATTGCCCATCCCTAATTGCCCTTGAGAAGGTGGTGGTGAGCCGCCTTCTTGAACCGCTGCAGTCCGTGTGGTGAAGGTTCTCCCACAGTGCTGTTAGGAAGGGAGTTCCAGGATTTTGACCCAGCGACAATGAAGGAATAGCGATATACATAACTGAAGTCCTCATCCCTGGTATCATTCCAGTAAATCTCCTCTGCACCGTCTCCAGTGGAGGAAGATTCTTTACCGGGATCATCGAGATTCAAGCTGGAGGAGAAAAGTGAGTCCAAAATGGTTCCATATCTCTTTGGGAGTGTTAGTAACTTTACAATCAGAAGGATTCATAAAAATGACAAGGCACAGAATTTGGTAAGCAAAGAGGAGGGGGTAGTGGGGAGAGGCTGCAGGAAGTGAACATGATGCTACTTTCCAGCAGTTAGCATCTAATCCAATTCACAAAGGTTACATGCGGAGATGGTCAGAATGATTCAGGCTGAGGTGACTGGGGAAATCTTCACCAGAGATAGTAAATGGCAGCCTAGATGCAGAAACAGAGCTACATGAGAGAGACAAATAGAGCCGGGGGGGGAAGAGGGAGCCGGATCGGGGATAGGTGACTGAGATGCGCCGGTTGGCTGATATAACTGTGCCCATCAAGAGGGGATTAGTTTACAGAGTGTGATTTGTCACAGGATATTATTATACAAACAGTGGTCAAAGGTAAGAGTGGGCTGATCACGGGTTGACTGACCGAGTTCAAGGACCGCCAGAACAGCAAAATTAGAGTGTGTCCTCGGGTAAATATACACTGCTTCAACGAACAAAGTGCTGTTTCAGCAGCTGCTAGCAACCAAACGGGCCTGTGGCGCTGCCGAAAATCAAACAACGGCTCACCAGCTCAAACTCTATTCAGACTGGTGATAGAAAGGGCAGCAATAACCCTAAGGGAGGCGACAACTCACTCTCACAATGGTCACACCTTCGTGGTACTCACCTCACACGACAGGGTGTCGTAAACCTTCCACACGTTCACCACTGTCACATTCCACTTGGTCTTATCAGATATCATGTTCAGAAAGTCCTAGACAGGTCATCAGTAAACAGAACACATCACCACATCAGAAAGTGCATCACTTCATTGATTGTACACATCAGGGTTAGGCGGGAGAGGGCGAGGGTCGCGCGCTCCCGCTGGGGGCCGGGTCTCCGAGGGGGCGAGAGGGTCGTGCGCTCCCGCCGGGGGCCGGCTCTCCCGAGCGGGCGAGGGTCGCACGCCCCCGCCAGGGGGAGCTCTCTGAATTGTTGCACTTATACATTCCCCCAGTCAATGAGCAGAACCACATTACATCTGGATACACTGATCAAAATGTCCTCTCAAAAACACTAAAAGATCCTCAGAATTAATTCCCCCACTCTGTCCCTGTGAGCGAACTTGTGACCAGATCAGTCAGTCAAAGGCAGTCAATAGTGAACTGGTGGCAAGGCAAGTCAGTAAAAGCCATTCTCTCAGGAAGTAGTGAATTCGTCAAGGCACTCTATGGGGAACTAGTGACAAGATCAGTCAGTCAAAGTCATTCTATAAGGAACTAGTTACCAGAGCAGTCAGTCAAAATCACTCTCTATGGAAATAGTGTCCAGAGCAGTCAGTCAGTGGCTGCAGAGATAGTGGTTGTATTGGTTTTGATCTTCCAGACTTCCCTGGATTCTAGAACAGACCCAGTGGATTGGAAGGTAGCAAATGTAACCCCGCTATTCAGTTAGCCTGACATCAGTCGTCGGGAAAATGCTGGAATCCATTGTTAAGGAAGTGGTAACAGGGCACTTAGAAAATCATAATATGATTAGGCAGAGTCAACGTGGTTTTATGAACGGGAAATCTTGTTTGACAAATTTATTAGAATTTTGAGGATGTAACTAGCAGGGTAGATAAAGGGGAACCAGTGGATGTAGTATATTTGGATTTTCAAAAGGCTTTTGATAAGTTGCCACACAAGAGGTGGTTACACAAGATAAGGGCTCATGGGGTTGGGGTTAATATATTAGCATGGATAGATAATTGGTTAACGGACAGAAAATAGAGAGCAATGATAAACAGGTCATTTTCAGGATGGCAGGCTGTAACTAGTGGGGTGTCGAAGGATTGGTGATTGGACCTCAGCTATTTACAATCTATATTAATGACTTAGATGAAGGGACCGAGTGTAATGTATCCAAGTTTGCTGATGATACAAAGCTTGGTGGGAAAATAAGCTGTGAGGAGGACACAAAGAGTCTGCAAAAGGACATAGCCAGGTTAAGTGAGTGGGCAAGAAGGTGGCAGATGGAGTATAATGTGGGGAAATGTGAGGTTATTCACTTTGGTAGGAAGAATAGAAAAACAGAACATTTTTTAAATGGTGAGAAACTATTAAATAGTATTCATACAGATTTGGGTGTCTTCGTACAAGAAACACAGAAAGTTAACATGCAGGTACAGCAAGCAATTAGGAAGGCAAATGGCATGTTGGCCTTTATTGCAAAGGGGTTGGAGTACAAGAGTAAGGAAGTCTTACTACAATTGTACAGGGCTTTGGTGAGACCTCACCTGGAGTACTGTGTACGGTTGTGGTCTCCTTATCTAAGGAAGGATATACTTGCCTTAAAGGCGGTGCATCGAAGGTTCACTAGATTAATTCCTGGGATGAGAGGGTTGTCCTATGAGGAGAGATTGAGTAGAACGGGCCCACACTCTCTGGAGTTTAGAAGAATGAGAGGTGATCTCATTGAAACATAAGATTCTGAGGGGGCCTGACAGGGTAGATGCTGACAGATTGTTTCCCCTGGTTGGAGAGTCCAGAAGTAGGGGACATAGTCTCAGGGTAAGGGGTCGGCCATTTAAGACAGAGATGAAGAAAAAATTTTTCACTCAGAGGGTTGTGAATCTTTGGAATTCTCTACCCCAGAGGGCTGTGGATGCTGAGTCACTGAGTATATTCATGGCTGAGATCGATAGATTTTTCGACTCTAGGGGAATCAAGGGATATGGGGATCGGGCGGGAAAGTGGAGTTGAGGTCGAAGATCAGCCATGATCTTGTTTAATGGCGGAGATGGCTCGAGGGGGTGTACGGCCTACTCCTATTTCTTATGTTATTATGTTCAAAGCCAGTCAATAGGAAACTCGTGAACAGATCAGTCAGTCAAGGGTAGTCAATAGGGAACGAGTGAACAGATTACAGTCAAAGGCACTCTATAGGGAACGAGTGAACAGATCAGTCAGAGACAGAGAAAAAGAAAAAAAAAAGACTACTTGCATTTCTACAGCACCTTTCACAATGTCCCACGACCTCAGGACGTCCCAGAGGGCTTTACAGCCAATGACGTACTTTTGAAGCATAGTCACTGTTGTTTGAAACGCGGCAGCCAATTTGCGCACAGCAAGATCCCACAAACAGCAATTCGATAATGACCAGATAATCTGTTTTTTTTTTAGTGATGTTGGTTGAGGGACAAATATTGGTCAGGACACTGGGGGAACTGCCCTGCCCTGGTCAGCTCAGGTTGGTCAACAGCAGAGATTGAACCTGGGACTTCCCTGGTCTGGATGGCTCCATTTTAAAAACATATTTATTCATTCTTGGGATGCGGGCATCGCTGGCAAAGTCGGCATTCATTGCTCATCCCTAGTTACCCACTGAGCCCAGGGCCAGCTGACAGCTTGTATTATTGAAATGTGATTTG
Source organism: Heptranchias perlo (assembly GCF_035084215.1). NCBI lineage: Eukaryota > Metazoa > Chordata > Chondrichthyes > Hexanchiformes > Hexanchidae > Heptranchias > Heptranchias perlo. The sequence continues at coordinate 102,211 of NW_027138817.1, forward strand.
CCGCCTAATGTGTATATTATTCCTCAGGGGCAGCCACAACACTGTGACCCATGAAGCTGCTTCCCTTCTGTGGTCTGCAAAATGAAGCAGTTTCACCAACAGAAATGTTGCCAAAGTTCTGTTTCAGTTACAATGACCACAACAAATGGTCTGTTTTAGCCAGATGTCGAGGGAGGAGCCAAGTCATTTAAATCAAATGCAAACATCTTGTGCCGAGTGCTGGGATTGTGTTCAATTTAGCGGTTTCGTTTTTGGAGCTTAACGGACTGTTAAAAGTCTGACTGATCCAGGTTATTTTCTGGAAAGCATTTCTCAACCTGATAAGTGCGAATCGGAGAGAAGGCGGGCGCGTGGGGCGGGGGCCACGTCACAGGGCCCGCGGCAGGGTGGGGGGAGGGCCACGTCACAGGGCCCGCGGCAGGGTGGGCGGGGGCCACGTCACAGGGCCCGCGGCAGGGTGGGCGGGGGCCACGTCACAGGGCCCGCGGCGGGGGGGGGGGCGGGGGCCACGTCACAGGGCCCGCGGCGGGGGGGGGCGGGGGGGGCCAATACGCCCTCTATAGACAACGAAAACAGTCACTGAGGTAAAAAGATGTGCTTTTGCGTGGCAGGCATGACTATTTGTTATTTGCTTGATGAGATGGCCTCGTGTAAGTACCGCAGTAAAATTCATGCTGCATTGTTTCTATTATGTATTTGTTCTACGGCTTAATGGATATGTTTGTCTGTTAAAGTCTGTCAAAGTTTGATGCAGTGTTACTGCAGCCGACTGAAGATCGAGGAGGATCCCATGGAGACCTGTGATACAACCAGGAAGTTGAATTGCAGAGTACTCTGTAAAGTTCATCGACATACCGAGGCAAGTGAAAACGCTGGGATTAGGAGCAGAGGGTCACCTATAGGATTGGCCTGAGGTGCTAAATTATCGTCCCCCAGAAATGTAAAGTAGAAAAGAGGAAATGCTTCCCCCTCTCCTGAATACACACAACAGCCCAAAGATTGCCATAGTAACTGAGAGGAAAAGCATATACCCTGCGTACAAAGACAACAATCCAAATGGGGAGCGGAGCCTCCCGTATACGTCAGCCGTGTCTCGGTGGGAGCACTCTCCCCTCCGAGTCAGAGGGTCGTGGGTTCAAGCCCCACTCCAGAGACTGGAGCACATATTCCAGGCTGACACTATCGTGCAGGAGGGAGGGTGGGCCGCACTGTCGGGGGGAGGGGCAGTGCTGAGGGAGGGCCGCACTGTCGGGGGGAGGGGCAGTGCTGAGGGTGGGCCGCACTGTCGGGGGGAGGGGCAGTGCTGAGGGAGGGCCGCACTGTCGGGGGGAGGGGCAGTGCTGAGGGTGGGCCGCACTGTCGGGGGGAGGGGCAGTGCTGAGGGAGGGCCGCACTGTCGGGGGGAGGGGCAGTGCTGAGGGAGGGCCGCACTGTCGGGGGGGAGGGGCAGTGCTGAGGGAGGGCCGCACTGTCGGGGGGGAGGGGCAGTGCTGAGGGAGGGCCGCACTGTCGGGGGGGAGGGGCAGTGCTGAGGGAGGGCCGCACTGTCGGGGGGAGGGGCAGTGCTGAGGGTGGGCCGCACTGTCGGGGGGAGGGGCAGTGCTGAGGGAGGGCCGCACTGTCGGGGGGAGGGGCAGTGCTGAGGGTGGGCCGCACTGTTAGAGGTGCCGATGTTAAACCAAGGCTCTGACTGACCTCTCAGGTGGGTGTAAAAGATTCCCTGACCACCATCGAAAGAACTGCAGGATAGTTCTCCGTGGCCAATATCTATCCCTCAACCAATATCGCTAAAAGCAGATTACCTGCTCATTTATTTAATTGCTGTTTGTGGGATCTTGCTGTGCGCACATTGGTTGCCGAGTTTCCCACATCACAACAGTGACGACAGTTTAAAAGTGCTTCATTGGCTGTGAAGCACTTTGGGACAACTCGAGATTGTGAAAGGTGCTGCAGAAATTCAATTTACTCCTTTCGTTGTACAATCACACACAAAGCCCACACATTAGAAACTGATGTGTTAATGACAGGTCCTTCAAACTTGCCTGATTTTCCTGACATTTTTCCTGAACTTCCCTGCTGCCAATGGTCTCCTCACGCAGCTTCTGATAGCGGGGGCAGTTCAATATGGGGAACTTCAGAAACTGAAACAATTCACATTGTTCTTGTTAGACAATAGGTGAAAACAGCGAGGTGCCCAACGAGAACAACAATAAATGGGAGGAGAGACCGGGCCAGCCAGCTATCAATGTCAAGCCCTGTCCCAGTGAGTAATGTACCCCCACACTGTCCCATGGAGTGATCGAGGAGCAGGGACCCTGTCCCAGTGGGTAATGTACCCCCACACTGTCCCATGGAGTGATCGAGGAGCAGGGACCCTGTCCCAGTGGGTAATGTACCCCCACACTGTCCCATGGAGTGATCGAGGAGCAGGGACCCTGTCCCAGTGGGTAATGTACCCCCACACTGTCCCATGGAGTGATCGAGGAGCAGGGACCCTGTCCCAGTGAGTAATGTACCCCCACACTGTCCCATGGAGTGAGAGAGGAGCAGGGACCCTGTCCCAGTGAGTAATGTACCCCCACACTGTCCCATGGAGTGAGAGAGGAGCAGGGACCCTGTCCCAGTGAGTAATGTACCCCCACACTGTCCCATGGAGTGAGAGAGGAGCAGGGACCCTGTCCCAGTGAGTAATGTACCCCCACACTGTCCCATGGAGTGATCGAGGAGCAGGGACCCTGTCCCAGTGAGTAATGTACCCCCACACTGTCCCATGGAGTGAGAGAGGAGCAGGGACCCTGTCCCAGTGAGTAATGTACCCCCACACTGTCCCATGGAGTGATCGAGGAGCAGGGACCCTGTCCCAGTGAGTAATGTACCCCCACACTGTCCCATGGAGTGATCGAGGAGCAGGGACCCTGTCCCAGTGAGTAATGTACCCCCACACTGTCCCATGGAGTGATCGAGGAGCAGGGACCCTGTCCCAGTGAGTAATGTACCCCCACACTGTCCCATGGAGTGAGAGAGGAGCAGGGATCCTGTCCCAGTGAGTAATGTACCCCCACACTGTCCCATGGAGTGAGAGAGGAGCAGGGACCCTGTCCCAGTGGGTAATGTACCCCCACACTGTCCCATGGAGTGATCGAGGAGCAGGGACCCTGTCCCAGTGAGTAATGTACCTCCACACTGTCCCATGGAGTGAGAGAGGAGCAGGGACCCTGTCCCAGTGAGTAATGTACCCCCACACTGTCCCATGGAGTGAGAGAGGAGCAGGGACCCTGTCCCAGTGAGTAATGTACCCCCACACTGTCCCATGGAGTGAGAGAGGAGCAGGGACCCTGTCCCAGTGAGTAATGTACCTCCACACTGTCCCATGGAGTGAGAGAGGAGCAGGGACCCTGTCCCAGTGAGTAATGTACCCCCACACTGTCCCATGGAGTGATCGAGGAGCAGGGACCCTGTCCCAGTGGGTAATGTACCCCCACACTGTCCCATGGAGTGATCGAGGAGCAGGGACCCTGTCCCAGTGAGTAATGTACCCCCACACTGTCCCATGGAGTGAGAGAGGAGCAGGGACCCTGTCCCAGTGAGTAATGTACCCCCACACTGTCCCATGGAGTGATCGAGGAGCAGGGACCCTGTCCCAGTGAGTAATGTACCCCCACACTGTCCCATGGAGTGATCGAGGAGCAGGGACCCTGCCTAATGGAGTACTGCTCCCCCCTCCCCTCCCCTCCCAGTGTTACTGATACTTGCCTTGTCTTCTTTCACAGGCACTGTATGGACAGGAATTGGCTGCCAGTTGAGGTCCAGATGGAAGACCTGATGTCCTTGTGGAGGATACAGTGCAGCGAGATCCGCCTCGGCACTCATTAGAGTTCGGTCAACATCCGTGCTCCGAACATAAATCTACAACGGAGAGAGAACAAAGGGTCGAAGAGACATCAGACGTGCCCTCGAGGTCCAGCAGCTGCCAGAGATGGGAGCAGAAACCCCACCCAGGGTGCATTGTGCCCCCACACTGGTATGGCTGTTTTGTCAGTCATTGGGTCAATTCCCAACCAAACCCCATCACGGGGGCATCATCACCACTCGGACTGCAGTAATTCAAGGAGAAGGCCCACCACCACCTCACAGGGCAACTCGGGATGGGCAATAATTGGTGGCCTTCCCAGCATCAATCCTCATCCTGTGAAGAAGTGAAGAAGATCTTCGCTGTTGAAATCAAGGCTCGATGCTCCATCTTCTCGGGATCTGAAACCTTTGAGCTCCAGACCCTTTCTCCCCCACCTCCACCTCCAGACCCTCTCCCCCCCACCCCACCCCTCGCCAGCTCCAGACCCCTCTCTCCCCTCCCCCTCGCCAGCTCCAGACCCTCTCTCCCCTCCCCCACCTCCACCTCCAGACCCTCTCCCCCCCCACCCCACCCCTCGCCAGCTCCAGACCCTCTCTCCCCTCCCCCTCGCCAGCTCCAGACCCTCTCTCCCCTCCCCCTCGCCAGCTCCAGACCCTCTCTCCCCTCCCCCTCGCCAGCTCCAGACCCTCTCTCCCCTCCCCCTCGCCAGCTCCAGACCCTCTCTCCCCTCCCCCTCGCCAGCTCCAGACCCTCTCTCCCCTCCCCCTCGCCAGCTCCAGACCCTCTCTCCCCTCCCCCTCGCCAGCTCCAGACCCTCTCTCCCCTCCCCCTCGCCAGCTCCAGACCCTCTCTCCCCTCCCCCTCGCCAGCTCCAGACCCTCTCTCCCCTCCCCCTCGCCAGCTCCAGACCCTCTCTCCCCTCCCCCTCGCCAGCACCAGACCCTCTCTCCCCTCCCCCTCGCCAGCTCCAGACCCTCTCTCCCCTCCCCCTCGCCAGCTCCAGACCCTCTCTCCCCTCCCCCTCGCCAGCTCCAGACCCTCTCTCCCCTCCCCCTCGCCAGCTCCAGACCCTCTCTCCCCTCCCCCCTCGCCAGCTCCAGACCCTCTCTCCCCTCCCCCTCGCCAGCTCCAGACCCTCTCTCCCCTCCCCCTCGCCAGCTCCAGATCCTCTCTCCCCTCCCCCTCGCCAGCTCCAGACCCCTCTCTCCCCTCCCCCTCGCCAGCTCCAGACCCTCTCTCCCCCTCCCCCCTCGCCAGCTCCAGACCCTCTCTCCCCCTCCCCCTCGCCAGCTCCAGACCCTCTCTCCCCCTCCCCCTCGCCAGCTCCAGACCCTCTCTCCCCCTCCCCCTCGCCAGCTCCAGACCCTCTCTCCCCCCCCCGCCTCACCAGCTCCAGGTCCTCTCTTCCCCCCCCCCCCCCACAGCTCCAGACCCTCT
>NW_027138817.1:117500-125000 GCF_035084215.1 Heptranchias perlo
GAGAGAGACAGAGGGAGAGAGACAGACAGAGGGATGGAGAGAGAGTGACAGAGGGATAGAGAGTGAGAGACAGAGGGATAGAGAGTGAGAGACAGACAGAGGGATAGAGAGAGAGACAGACAGAGGGATAGAGAGAGAGAGAGACAGACAGACAGAGGGATAGATGGAGAGAGAGACAGACAGACAGAGGGATAGATGGAGAGAGAGAGACAGACAGACAGAGGGATAGATGGAGAGAGAGAGACAGACAGAGGGATAGATGGAGAGAGAGAGAGACAGACAGAGGGATAGATGGAGAGAGAGAGAGACAGAGAGAGAGAGAGACAGACAGAGAGAGAGAGACAGACAGACAGAGAGAGAGACAGACAGACAGAGAGAGAGACAGACAGACAGACAGACAGAGAGGGATCGAGAGAGAGAGACAGACAGACAGAGGGATCGAGAGAGAGAGAGAGACAGACAGACCGAGAGAGACAGACAGACAGAGGGATCGAGAGAGAGAGAGACAGACAGACAGACAGAGGGATCGAGAGAGAGAGAGAGAGAGAGAGACAGACAGACAGACAGACAGACAGACAGATCGAGAGAGACAGACAGACAGAGGGATCGAGAGATAGAGAGAGAGAGCGACCGACAGACAGAGGGATAGAGACAGACAGAGGGACAGAGAGAGAGAGAGAGAGAGACAGACAGAGGGATAGAGAGAGAGAGACAGACAGACGGATAGAGATAGAGAGACAGACAGACAGAGGGATAGAGAGAGACAGACAGACAGAGGGATAGAGAGAGACAGACAGACAGAGGGATAGAGAGAGACAGACAGACAGAGAGAGAGACAGACAGACAGAGGGATAGAGAGAGAGACAGACAGACAGACAGAGGGATAGAGAGAGAGACAGAGGGACAGAGAGAGAGAGAGAGAGAGAGACAGACAGAGGGATAGAGAGAGAGAGACAGACAGACGGATAGAGATAGAGAGACAGACAGAGGGATAGAGAGACAGACAGACAGAGAGGGATCGAGAGAGAGACAGACAGACAGAGAGAGTGACAGACAGAGGGATAGAGAGAGAGACAGACAGACAGAGGGATAGAGAGAGAGACAGAGGGATAGAGAGAGAGACAGATGGATAGAGAGACAGACAGACAGAGGGATAGAGAGAGAGACAGACAGAGGGATAGAGAGAGAGACAGACAGACAGAGGGATAGAGAGAGAGACAGACAGACAGAGGGATAGAGAGAGAGACAGACAGACAGAGGGATAGAGAGAGAGACAGACAGACAGAGGGATAGAGAGAGAGACAGACAGACAGAGGGATAGAGAGAGAGACAGACAGACAGAGGGATAGAGAGAGAGACAGACAGACAGACAGAGGGATAGAGAGAGAGAGACAGACAGACAGAGGGATAGAGAGAGACAGACAGACAGAGGGATAGAGAGAGAGAGACAGACAGACAGAGGGATAGAGAGAGAGACAGACAGACAGAGGGATAGAGAGAGAGACAGACAGACAGACAGAGGGATAGAGAGAGAGAGACAGACAGACAGAGGGATAGAGAGAGACAGACAGACAGAGGGATAGAGAGAGAGAGACAGACAGACAGAGGGATAGAGAGAGAGAGACAGACAGACAGAGGGATAGAGAGAGAGAGACAGACAGAGGGATAGAGAGAGAGACAGACAGAGGGATAGAGAGAGAGACAGACAGAGGGATAGAGAGAGAGAGAGAGACAGACAGACAGAGGGATAGATGGAGAGAGAGAGACAGACAGACAGAGGGATAGATGGAGAGAGAGAGACAGACAGAGGGAAAAATGGAGAGAGAGAGACAGACAGAGGGATAGATGGAGAGAGAGAGACAGACAGAGGGATAGATGGAGAGAGAGAGAGACAGACAGAGGGATAGATGGAGAGAGAGAGAGACAGACAGAGAGAGAGAGACAGACAGACAGAGAGAGAGACAGACAGACAGAGAGGGATCGAGAGAGAGAGACAGACAGACCGAGAGAGACAGACAGACAGAGGGATCGAGAGAGAGAGAGAGAGAGACAGACAGACAGACAGACAGACAGATCGAGAGAGACAGACAGACAGAGGGATCGAGAGAGACAGAGAGACAGACAGACAGAGAGATCGAGAGATAGAGAGAGAGAGCGACCGACAGACAGAGGGATAGAGAGAGACAGAGGGACAGAGAGAGAGAGAGAGACAGACAGAGGGATAGAGAGAGAGAGACAGACAGACGGATAGAGATAGAGAGACAGACAGACAGAGGGATAGAGAGAGAGAGACAGACAGAGAGGGATCGAGAGAGAGACAGACAGACAGAGAGAGACAGACAGACAGAGGGATAGAGAGAGAGACAGACAGACAGAGGGATAGAGAGAGACAGACAGACAGACAGAGAGAGAGACAGAGGGATAGAGAGAGAGACAGAGGGACAGAGAGAGAGAGAGAGAGAGACAGACAGACAGACAGAGGGATAGAGAGAGAGACAGACAGACAGAGGGATAGAGAGAGAGACAGAGGGATAGAGAGAGAGACAGAGGGACAGAGAGAGAGAGACAGACAGAGGGATAGAGAGAGAGAGACATACAGACGGATAGAGATAGAGAGACAGACAGAGGGATAGAGAGACAGACAGACAGAGAGGGATCGAGAGAGAGACAGACAGACAGAGAGAGGGAGAGACAGAGGGATAGAGAGAGAGACAGAGGGATAGAGAGAGAGAGAGACAGAGGGATAGAGAGAGAGACAGAGGGATAGAGAGAGAGAGAGACAGAGGGATAGAGAGAGAGACAGAGGGATAGAGAGAGAGAGATACAGACAGACAGAGGGATAGAGAGGGAGAGACAGACAGAGAGAGAGAGAGACAGACAGAGAGAGAGAGAGACAGACAGAGAGAGAGAGAGACAGACAGAGGGATCAAGAGAGAGAGAGAGACAGACAGACAGAGGGATCGAGAGAGAGAGAGAGACAGACAGACCGAGACAGACAGACAGACAGAGGGATCGAGAGAGAGAGACAGACAGACAGACAGATCGAGAGAGACAGACAGACAGAGGGATCGAGAGAGACAGAGAGACAGACAGACAGAGGGATCGAGAGATAGAGAGAGAGACCGACAGACAGAGGGATAGAGAGAGAGAGAGAGAGAGACAGACAGAGGGATAGAGAGAGACAGACAGACAGAGGGATAGAGAGAGAGAGAGACAGAGGGATAGACAGACAGAGGGATAGAGAGAGAGAGACAGACTGAGGGATAGAGAGAGAGAGAGAGACAGACTGAGGGATAGAGAGAGAGAGAGAGACAGACTGAGGGATAGAGAGAGAGAGACAGACAGAGGGAGAGAGAGACAGACAGAGGGATAGAGAGAGAGAGACAGACAGAGGGATAGAGAGAGAGAGAGACAGACAGACAGAGGGATAGAGAGAGAGAGAGAGACACACACAGAGGGATAGAGAGAGAGAGAGAGAGAGAGACAGAGGGATAGAGAGAGAGAGAGACAGACGGATAGAGAGAGAGAGACAGAGGGATAGAGAGAGAGAGACAGAGGGACAGAGAGAGAGAGACAGAGGGATAGAGAGAGAGAGACAGAGGGATAGAGAGAGAGGGACAGAGAGAGAGAGACAGACAGAGGGATAGAGAGAGAGAGAGAGAGACAGACAGAGGGATAGAGAGAGAGAGAGACAGACAGACAGACAGAGGGATAGAGAGAGAGACAGACAGACAGAGAGGTATAGAGAGAGAGAGACAGACAGAGGGATAGAGAGGGAGAGAGACAGACAGAGGGATAGAGAGAGAGAGAGAGAGGGACACACAGAGGGATAGAGAGAGAGAGACAGAGGGAGAGAGACAGACAGAGGGATAGAGAGAGAGAGACAGAGGGATAGAGAGTGAGAGACAGACAGAGGGATAGAGAGAGAGACAGACAGAGGGATAGAGAGAGAGAGACAGACAGACAGAGGGATAGATGGAGAGAGAAACAGACAGACAGAGGGATAGATGGAGAGAGAGAGACAGACAGACAGAGGGATAGATGGAGAGAGAGAGAGACAGACAGACAGAGGGATAGATGGAGAGAGAGAGAGACAGAGAGAGAGAGAGACAGACAGAGAGAGAGAGACAGACAGACAGAGAGAGAGACAGACAGACAGAGGGATCGAGAGAGAATGAGAGACAGACAGACAGAGGGATCGAGAGAGAGAGACAGACAGACCGAGAGAGACAGACAGACAGAGGGATCGAGAGAGAGAGAGACAGACAGACAGAGGGATCGAGAGAGAGAGAGAGAGAGAGAGACAGACAGACAGACAGACAGATCGAGAGAGACAGACAGACAGAGGGATCGAGAGAGACAGAGAGACAGACAGACAGAGGGATCGAGAGATAGAGAGAGAGAGCGACCGACAGACAGAGGGATAGAGACAGACAGAGGGACAGAGAGAGAGAGAGAGAGAGACAGACAGAGGGATAGAGAGAGAGAGACAGACAGACGGATAGAGATAGAGAGACAGACAGACAGAGGGATAGAGAGAGACAGACAGACAGAGGGATAGAGAGAGACAGACAGACAGAGGGATAGAGAGAGACAGACAGACAGAGAGAGAGACAGACAGACAGAGGGATAGAGAGAGAGACAGACAGACAGACAGAGGGATAGAGAGAGAGACAGAGGGACAGAGAGAGAGAGAGAGAGAGAGACAGACAGAGGGATAGAGAGAGACAGACAGACAGACGGATAGAGATAGAGAGACAGACAGAGGGATAGAGAGACAGACAGACAGAGAGGGATCGAGAGAGAGACAGACAGACAGAGAGAGTGACAGACAGAGGGATAGAGAGAGAGACAGACAGACAGAGGGATAGAGAGAGAGACAGAGGGATAGAGAGAGAGACAGATGGATAGAGAGACAGACAGACAGAGGGATAGAGAGAGAGACAGACAGAGGGATAGAGAGAGAGACAGACAGACAGAGGGAAAGAGAGAGAGACAGACAGACAGAGGGATAGAGAGAGAGACAGACAGACAGAGGGATAGAGAGAGAGAGACAGACAGACAGAGGGATAGAGAGAGAGACAGACAGACAGAGGGATAGAGAGAGAGACAGACAGACAGACAGAGGGATAGAGAGAGAGACAGACAGACAGAGGGATAGAGAGAGACAGACAGACAGAGGGATAGAGAGAGAGAGACAGACAGACAGAGGGATAGAGAGAGAGAGACAGACAGACAGAGGGATAGAGAGAGAGAGACAGACAGACAGAGGGATAGAGAGAGAGAGAGACAGAGGGATAGAGAGAGAGAGAGACACACAGACAGACAGCCAGAGGGATAGAGAGAGAGAGAGAGACAGACGGATAGAGAGAGAGAGAGAGACAGAGGGATAGAGAGAGAGAGAGACACACAGACAGACAGCCAGAGGGATAGAGAGAGAGAGAGAGACAGACAGCCAGAGGGATAGAGAGAGAGAGACAGACAGACAGAGGGATAGAGAGACAGACAGACAGAGGGATAGAGAGAGAGAGAGACAGAGGGATAGAGAGAGAGAGAGACAGAGGGATAGAGAGAGAGAGAGACAGAGGGATAGAGAGAGAGACAGACAGAGGGAGAGGGAGAGAGAGAGTGAGACAGACAGGGGGATAGAGAGAGAGAGAGACAGACAGAGGGATCGAGAGAGAGAGAGACAGAGGGATAGAGAGAGAGAGACAGACAGAGGGATAGAGAGAGAGACAGACAGAGGGATAGAGAGAGAGACAGACAGACAGAGGGATAGAGAGAGAGACAGACAGACAGAGGGATAGAGAGAGAGACAGACAGACAGAGGGATAGAGAGAGAGAGAGAGACAGAGGGATGGAGAGAGAGAGAGACAGGCAGCCAGAGGGATAGAGAGAGAGAGAGACAGACAGCCAGAGGGATAGAGAGAGAGAGAGACAGACAGCCAGAGGGATAGAGAGAGAGAGAGAGACAGACAGCCAGAGGGATAGAGAGAGAGAGAGACAGACAGCCAGAGGGATAGAGAGAGAGAGAGACAGACAGCCAGAGGGATAGAGAGAGAGAGAGACAGACAGCCAGAGGGATAGAGAGAGAGAGAGACAGACAGACAGAGAGAGAGACAGACAGACAGACAGAGGGATCGAGAGAGAGAGAGAGACAGACAGACAGAGGGATCGAGAGAGAGAGAGAGACAGACAGACCGAGAGAGACAGACAGACAGAGGGATCGAGAGAGAGAGAGACAGACAGACAGACAGAGGGATCGAGAGAGAGAGAGAGAGAGAGAGACAGACAGACAGACAGACAGATCGAGAGAGACAGACAGACAGAGGGATCAAGAGAGACAGAGAGACAGACAGACAGAGGGATCGAGAGATAGAGAGAGAGAGCGACCGACAGACAGAGGGATAGAGACAGACAGAGGGACAGAGAGAGAGAGAGAGACAGACAGAGGGATAGAGAGAGAGAGACAGACAGACGGATAGAGATAGAGAGACAGACAGACAGAGGGATAGAGAGAGACAGACAGACAGAGGGATAGAGAGAGACAGACAGACAGAGGGATAGAGAGAGAGAGACAGACAGAGGGATAGAGAGAGAGAGACAGACAGACAGAGGGATAGAGAGAGAGACAGACAGACAGACAGAGGGACAGAGAGAGAGAGAGAGAGAGAGAGAGACAGACAGAGGGATAGAGAGAGAGAGACAGACAGACGGATAGAGATAGAGAGACAGACAGAGGGATAGAGAGACAGACAGACAGAGAGGGATCGAGAGAGAGACAGACAGACAGAGAGAGTGACAGACAGAGGGATAGAGAGAGAGACAGACAGACAGAGGGATAGAGAGAGAGACAGACAGACAGAGGGATAGAGAGAGAGACAGAGGGATAGAGAGAGAGACAGATGGATAGAGAGACAGACAGACAGAGGGATAGAGAGACAGACAGACAGAGGGATAGAGAGAGAGACAGACAGACAGAGGGATAGAGAGAGAGACAGACAGACAGAGGGATAGAGAGAGAGACAGACAGACAGAGGGATAGAGAGAGAGACAGACAGACAGAGGGATAGAGAGAGAGACAGACAGACAGACAGAGGGATAGAGAGAGAGAGACAGACAGACAGAGGGATAGAGAGAGAGAGACAGACAGACAGAGGGATAGAGAGAGAGAGACAGACAGACAGAGGGATAGAGAGAGAGAGACAGACAGACAGAGGGATAGAGAGAGAGAGACAGACAGACAGAGGGATAGAGAGAGAGAGACAGACAGACAGAGGGATAGAGAGAGAGAGACAGACAGACAGAGGGATAGAGAGAGAGAGAGAGACAGAGGGATAGAGAGAGAGAGAGAGAGACAGAGGGATAGAGAGAGAGAGAGACACACAGACAGACAGCCAGAGGGATAGAGAGAGAGACAGACAGCCAGAGGGATAGAGAGAGAGAGAGAGACAGACAGCCAGAGGGATAGAGAGAGAGAGAGAGACAGACAGCCAGAGG
>NW_027138817.1:130000-132500 GCF_035084215.1 Heptranchias perlo
GAGGGAAAGAGAGAGACAGACAGAGGGATAGAGAGAGAGAGAGACAGACAGAGGGATAGAGAGAGAGAGAGAGACAGACAGAGGGATAGAGAGAGAGAGAGAGACAGACAGAGGGATAGAGAGAGAGAGAGAGAGAGAGAGAGAGAGACAGACAGAGGGATAGAGAGAGAGAAACAGACAGACAGACAGAGGGATAGAGAGAGAGAGAGACAGACAGAGGGATCGAGAGAGAGAGAGAGAGAGAGGGATAGAGAGAGAGAGACAGACAGAGGGATAGAGAGAGAGAGACAGACAGAGGGATAGAGAGAGAGAGAGACAGACAGAGGGATAGAGAGAGAGAGAGACAGACAGAGGGATAGAGAGAGAGAGAGAGAGAGACAGACAGAGGGATAGAGAGAGAGAGAGAGACAGACAGACAGAGGGAAAGAGAGAGACAGACAGAGGGATCGAGAGAGAGAGAGAGACAGACAGAGGGATCGAGAGAGAGAGAGAGACAGACAGAGGGACAGAGAGAGAGACAGACAGAGGGACAGAGAGAGAGACAGACAGACAGAGGGATAGAGAGTGAGAGAGACAGAGGGATCGAGAGAGAGAGAGACAGAGGGATAGAGAGAGAGAGACAGACAGAGGGATAGAGAGAGAGAGAGAGACAGACAGAGGGATAGAGAGAGAGAGAGACAGACAGAGGGATAGAGAGAGAGAGAGACAGACAGAGGGATAGAGAGAGAGAGAGACAGACAGAGGGATAGAGAGAGAGAGAGACAGACAGAGGGATAGAGAGAGAGAGAGACAGACAGAGGGATAGAGAGAGAGAGAGACAGACAGAGGGATAGAGAGAGAGAGAGACAGACAGAGGGATAGAGAGACAGACAGACAGACAGAGGGAAAGAGAGAGACAGACAGACAGACAGAGGGAAAGAGAGAGACAGACAGAGGGATCGAGAGAGAGAGACAGACAGACAGAGGGATAGAGAGAGAGACAGACAGAGGGACAGAGAGAGAGAGAGAGAGACAGACAGACAGAGGGATAGAGAGTGAGAGAGACAGAGGGATCGAGAGAGAGAGAGACAGAGGGATAGAGAGAGAGAGACAGACAGAGGGATAGAGAGAGAGAGAGACAGACAGAGGGATAGAGAGAGAGAGACAGACAGAGGGATAGAGAGAGAGAGAGACAGACAGAGGGATAGAGAGAGAGAGAGACAGACAGAGGGATAGAGAGAGAGAGAGAGAGAGACAGACAGAGGGATAGAGAGAGAGAGAGACAGACAGAGGGATAGAGAGAGAGACAGACAGAGGGATAGAGAGAGAGAGACAGACAGACAGACAGAGGGATAGAGAGAGAGAGAGACAGACAGAGGGATCGAGAGAGAGAGAGAGACAGAGGGATAGAGAGAGAGAGACAGACAGAGGGATAGAGAGAGAGAGAGACAGACAGAGGGATAGAGAGAGAGAGAGACAGACAGAGGGATAGAGAGAGAGAGACAGACAGAGGGATAGAGAGACAGACAGACAGACAGAGGGAAAGAGAGAGACAGACAGAGGGATCGAGAGAGAGAGAGAGACAGACAGAGGAATAGAGAGAGAGACAGACAGACGGACAGAGGGATAGAGAGAGAGAGAGACAGACAGAGGGATAGAGAGAGAGAGAGACAGACAGAGGGATAGAGAGAGAGAGATACAGACAGAGGGATAGAGACAGACAGAGAGGGATAGAGAGAGAGAGAGAGACAGACAGAGAGGGATAGAGAGAGAGAGAGAGACAGAGGGATAGAGAGAGAGGGAGAGAGAGAGAGACAGAGGGATAGAGAGAGAGGGAGAGAGAGAGAGACAGAGGGATAGAGAGAGAGAGAGAGAGAGAGAGACAGAGGGATAGAGAGAGAGAGAGAGAGAGAGACAGAGGGATAGAGAGAGAGAGAGAGAGAGAGAGAGACAGAGGGATAAAGAGAGAGATAGAGAGAGAGACAGAGGGATAGAGAGAGAGAGAGAGAGAGACAGAGGGAGAGAGAGAGAGAGACAGAGGGAGAGAGAGAGAGAGACAGAGGGAGAGAGAGAGAGAGACAGAGACAGACAGAGGGATAGAGAGAGAGAGACAGACAGACAGAGGGATAGAGAGAGAGAGACAGACAGACAGAGGGATAGAGAGAGAGAGACAGACAGACAGAGGGATAGAGAGAGAGAGAGACAGAGGGATAGAGAGAGAGAGAGACACACAGACAGACAGCCAGAGGGATAGAGAGAGAGAGAGAGACAGACGGATAGAGAGAGAGAGAGAGACAGAGGGATAGAGAGAGAGAGAGACACACAGACAGACAGCCAGAGGGATAGAGAGAGAGAGAGAGACAGACAGCCAGAGGGATAGAGAGAGAGAGACAGACAGACAGAGGGATAGAGAGACAGACAGACAGAGGGATAGAGAGAGAGAGAGACAGAGGGATAGAGAGAGAGAGAGACAGAGGGATAGAGAGAGAGAGAGACAGAGGGATAGAGAGAGAGACAGACA
>NW_027138817.1:137500-144230 GCF_035084215.1 Heptranchias perlo
GAGAGAGAGAGAGACAGACAGAGGGATAGAGAGAGAGAGAGACAGACAGAGGGATAGAGAGAGAGACAGACAGACAGAGGGATAGAGAGAGAGAGAGAGACAGAGGGATGGAGAGAGAGAGACAGCCAGAGGGATAGAGAGAGAGAGAGACAGACAGCCAGAGGGATAGAGAGAGAGAGAGACAGACAGCCAGAGGGATAGAGAGAGAGAGAGACAGACAGCCAGAGGGATAGAGAGAGAGAGAGACAGACAGCCAGAGGGATAGAGAGAGAGAGAGAGACAGACAGCCAGAGGGATAGAGAGAGAGAGAGAGACAGACAGCCAGAGGGATAGAGAGAGAGAGAGAGACAGACAGCCAGAGGGATAGAGAGAGAGAGACAGACAGACAGAGGGATAGAGAGAGAGAGACAGAGGGATAGAGAGAGAGAGACAGAGGGATAGAGAGAGAGAGAGACAGAGGGATAGAGAGAGAGACAGAGGGATAGAGAGAGAGACAGACAGAGGGAGAGGGAGAGAGAGAGTGAGACAGACAGGGGGATAGAGAGAGAGAGAGACAGACAGAGGGATCGAGAGAGAGAGAGACAGAGGGATAGAGAGAGAGAGAGACAGACAGAGGGATAGAGAGAGAGAGAGACAGACAGAGGGATAGAGAGAGAGACAGACAGACAGAGGGATAGAGAGAGAGAGAGAGACAGAGGGATGGAGAGAGAGAGACAGACAGAGGGATAGAGAGAGAGAGAGACAGACAGCCAGAGGGATAGAGAGAGAGAGAGACAGACAGCCAGAGGGATAGAGAGAGAGAGAGACAGACAGCCAGAGGGATAGAGAGAGAGAGAGACAGACAGCCAGAGGGATAGAGAGAGAGAGAGACAGACAGCCAGAGGGATAGAGAGAGAGACAGCCAGAGGGATAGAGAGAGAGACAGACAGAGGGATAGAGAGAGAGACAGACAGAGGGATAGAGAGAGAGAGACAGAGGGATAGAGAGAGAGAGAGACAGAGGGATAGAGAGAGAGACAGAGGGATAGAGAGAGAGACAGACAGAGGGAGAGGGAGAGAGAGAGTGAGACAGACAGGGGGATAGAGAGAGAGAGAGACAGACAGAGGGATCGAGAGAGAGAGAGACAGAGGGATAGAGAGAGAGAGAGACAGACAGAGGGATAGAGAGAGAGAGAGACAGACAGAGGGATAGAGAGAGAGACAGACAGACAGAGGGATAGAGAGAGAGAGAGAGACAGAGGGATGGAGAGAGAGAGACAGACAGAGGGATAGAGAGAGAGAGAGACAGACAGCCAGAGGGATAGAGAGAGAGAGAGACAGACAGCCAGAGGGATAGAGAGAGAGAGAGACAGACAGCCAGAGGGATAGAGAGAGAGAGAGACAGACAGCCAGAGGGATAGAGAGAGAGACAGCCAGAGGGATAGAGAGAGAGACAGACAGAGGGATAGAGAGAGAGACAGACAGAGGGATAGAGAGAGAGACAGACAGAGGGATAGAGAGAGAGACAGCCAGAGGGATAGAGAGAGAGAGAGAGACAGAGGGATAGAGAGAGAGAGAGAGACAGAGGGATAGAGAGAGAGAGAGACAGAGGGATAGAGAGAGAGAGAGACAGAGGGATAGAGAGAGAGAGAGACAGAGGGATAGAGAGAGAGAGAGACAGAGGGATAGAGAGAGAGAGAGACAGAGGGATAGAGAGAGAGAGAGACAGAGGGATAGAGAGAGAGAGAGACAGAGGGATAGAGAGAGAGAGAGAGAGACAGAGGGATAGAGAGAGAGAGAGACAGAGGGATAGAGAGAGAGACAGTGAGACAGACAGGGAGAGAGAGACAGACAGAGGGATCGAGAGAGAGAGACAGAGGGATAGAGAGAGAGACAGACAGAGGGATCGAGAGAGAGAGAGACAGACAGAGGGATAGAGAGAGAGAGAGACAGACAGAGGGATAGAGAGAGAGAGACAGACAGAGGGATAGAGAGAGAGAGAGACAGACAGAGGGTTCGAGAGAGAGAGAGAGAGACAGACAGAGGGATAGAGAGAGAGAGAGAGAGACAGACAGAGGGATAGAGAGAGAGAGAGAGAGACAGACAGAGGGATAGAGAGAGAGAGAGACAGACAGAGGGATAGAGAGAGAGAGAGACAGACAGAGGGATAGAGAGAGAGAGAGAGACAGACAGAGGGATAGAGAGAGAGAGAGAGACAGACAGAGGGATAGAGAGAGAGAGAGAGACAGACAGAGGGATAGAGAGAGAGAGAGAGAGAGAGAGAGAGAGACAGACAGAGGGATAGAGAGAGAGAAACAGACAGACAGACAGAGGGATAGAGAGAGAGAGAGACAGACAGAGGGATCGAGAGAGAGAGAGAGAGAGAGGGATAGAGAGAGAGAGACAGACAGAGGGATAGAGAGAGAGAGACAGACAGAGGGATAGAGAGAGAGAGAGACAGACAGAGGGATAGAGAGAGAGAGAGAGAGAGACAGACAGAGGGATAGAGAGAGAGAGAGAGACAGACAGACAGAGGGAAAGAGAGAGACAGACAGAGGGATCGAGAGAGAGAGAGAGACAGACAGAGGGATCGAGAGAGAGAGAGAGACAGACAGAGGGACAGAGAGAGAGACAGACAGAGGGACAGAGAGAGAGACAGACAGACAGAGGGATAGAGAGTGAGAGAGACAGAGGGATCGAGAGAGAGAGAGACAGAGGGATAGAGAGAGAGAGACAGACAGAGGGATAGAGAGAGAGAGAGAGACAGACAGAGGGATAGAGAGAGAGAGAGACAGACAGAGGGATAGAGAGAGAGAGAGACAGACAGAGGGATAGAGAGAGAGAGAGACAGACAGAGGGATAGAGAGAGAGAGAGACAGACAGAGGGATAGAGAGAGAGAGAGACAGACAGAGGGATAGAGAGAGAGAGAGACAGACAGAGGGATAGAGAGACAGACAGACAGACAGAGGGAAAGAGAGAGACAGACAGACAGACAGAGGGAAAGAGAGAGACAGACAGAGGGATCGAGAGAGAGAGACAGACAGACAGAGGGATAGAGAGAGAGACAGACAGAGGGACAGAGAGAGAGAGAGAGAGACAGACAGACAGAGGGATAGAGAGTGAGAGAGACAGAGGGATCGAGAGAGAGAGAGACAGAGGGATAGAGAGAGAGAGACAGACAGAGGGATAGAGAGAGAGAGAGACAGACAGAGGGATAGAGAGAGAGAGACAGACAGAGGGATAGAGAGAGAGAGAGACAGACAGAGGGATAGAGAGAGAGAGAGACAGACAGAGGGATAGAGAGAGAGAGAGAGAGAGACAGACAGAGGGATAGAGAGAGAGAGAGACAGACAGAGGGATAGAGAGAGAGAGAGACAGACAGAGGGATAGAGAGAGAGACAGACAGAGGGATAGAGAGAGAGACAGACAGAGGGATAGAGAGAGAGAGACAGACAGACATACAGAGGGATAGAGAGAGAGAGAGACAGACAGAGGGATCGAGAGAGAGAGAGAGACAGAGGGATAGAGAGAGACAGACAGACAGAGGGATAGAGAGAGAGAGAGACAGACAGAGGGATAGAGAGAGAGAGAGACAGACAGAGGGATAGAGAGAGAGAGACAGACAGAGGGATAGAGAGACAGACAGACAGACAGAGGGAAAGAGAGAGACAGACAGAGGGATCGAGAGAGAGAGAGAGACAGACAGAGGAATAGAGAGAGAGACAGACAGACGGACAGAGGGATAGAGAGAGAGAGAGACAGACAGAGGGATAGAGAGAGAGAGAGACAGACAGAGGGATAGAGAGAGAGAGATACAGACAGAGGGATAGAGACAGACAGAGAGGGATAGAGAGAGAGAGAGAGACAGAGGGATAGAGAGAGAGGGAGAGAGAGAGAGACAGAGGGATAGAGAGAGAGGGAGAGAGAGAGAGACAGAGGGATAGAGAGAGAGAGAGAGAGAGAGAGACAGAGGGATAGAGAGAGAGAGAGAGAGAGAGACAGAGGGATAGAGAGAGAGAGAGAGAGAGAGAGACAGAGGGATAGAGAGAGAGAGAGAGAGAGAGAGACAGAGGGATAGAGAGAGAGAGAGAGAGAGAGACAGAGGGATAAAGAGAGAGATAGAGAGAGAGACAGAGGGATAGAGAGAGAGAGAGAGAGACAGAGGGAGAGAGAGAGAGAGACAGAGGGAGAGAGAGAGAGAGACAGAGGGAGAGAGAGAGAGAGACAGAGACAGACAGAGGGATAGAGAGAGAGAGAGAGAGAGAGAGAGAGAGAGCGAGACAGAGGGATAGAGAGAGAGAGAGAGAGAGACAGAGGGATAGAGAGAGAGAGAGAGAGAGACAGAGGGATAGAGAGACAGAGGGATAGAGAGAGGGATCGAGAGAGAGAGAGAGAGAGACAGACAGAGGGATAGAGAGAGAGAGAGAGAGAGAGACACAGAGGGATGGAGAGAGAGAGAGAGAGAGAGACAGAGGGATGGAGAGAGAGAGAG
The DNA here is from genome assembly GCF_035084215.1 of Heptranchias perlo. NCBI lineage: Eukaryota > Metazoa > Chordata > Chondrichthyes > Hexanchiformes > Hexanchidae > Heptranchias > Heptranchias perlo. The sequence goes on from NW_027138817.1 coordinate 141,972, forward strand.
AGAGAGAGAGAGAGACAGAGGGATGGAGAGAGAGAGAGAGAGAGAGAGAGACAGAGGGATGGAGAGAGAGAGAGAGAGAGAGAGAAAGAGAGAGAAAGAGAGAGACAGAGGGATGGAGAGAGAGAGAGAGAGAGATAGAGAGACAGAGGGATGGAGAGAGAGAGAGAGAGAGAGAGGCAGAGGGATAGAGAGAGAGAGAGAGAGAGAGACAGAGGGATGGAGAGAGAGAGAGAGAGAGAGAGACAGAGGGATGGAGAGAGAGAGAGAGAGAGAGAGACAGAGGGATGGAGAGAGAGAGAGAGACACAGACAGAGGGATAGAGAGAGAGAGAGAAACACAGACAGAGGGATAGAGAGAGAGAGTCAGAGGGATAGAGAGAGAGAGAGTCAGAGGGATAGAGAGAGAGAGAGAGACAGACAGAGGGATAGAGAGAGAGACAGATAGAGGGATAGAGAGAGAGACAGATAGAGGGATAGAGAGAGAGACAGATAGAGGGATAGAGAGAGGGATAGAGAGAGACGGACAGACAGAGGGATAGAGAGAGAGACACACACAGAGGGATGGAGAGAGAGAGAAACACAGAGGGATAGAGAGAGAGAGAGAGAGAGACAGACAGACAGAGGGATAGAGAGAGAGAGACAGACAGAGGGATAGAGAGAGAGAGAGAGACAGACAGATGGAGAGAGAGACAGACAGACAGACGGATAGAGAGAGAGAGACAGAGACAGACAGACGGATAGAGAGAGACAGACAGAGACAGACAGAGGGATGGAGAGAGAGAGAGACAGACAGAGGGATAGAGAGAGAGAGAGAGAGAGACAGACAGAGGGATAGAGAGAGAGACAGAGAGAGAGACAGACAGAGGGATGGAGAGAGAGAGAGAGAGACAGACAGAGGGATAGAGAGAGAGACAGACAGAGGGATAGAGAGAGAGAGACAGACAGAGGGATAGAGAGAGAGAGAGGGACAGACAGAGGGATAGAGAGAGAGAGAAAGAGACAGACAGACAGAGGGATAGAGAGAGAGAGAGAGAGAGACAGACAGACAGAGGGATCGAGAGAGAGACACAGACAGAGGGATAGAGAGAGAAAGAGACAGACAGACAGAGGGATAGAGAGAGAGAGAGAGAGAGACAGACAGACAGAGGGATAGAGAGAGAGAGAGACAGACAGAGGGATAGAGAGAGAGACACAGACAGAGGGATAGAGAGAGAGACAGAGACAGACAGAGGGATAGAGAGAGAGAGAGAGACAGACAGAGGGATGGACAGAGAGAGAGAGAGACAGACAGAGGGATGGAGAGAGAGAGAGAGAGACAGACAGAGGGATGGAGAGAGAGAGAGCGAGACAGACAGAGGGATGGAGAGAGAGAGAGCGAGACAGACAGAGGGATAGAGAGAGAGATAGAGAGAGAGAGAGACAGACAGAGGGATAGAGAGAGAGAGAGAGACAGACAGACAGAGGGATAGAGAGAGAGAGAGACAGACAGAGGGATAGAGAGAGAGAGAGACAGACAGAGGGATAGAGAGAGAGAGAGACAGACAGAGGGATAGAGAGAGAGACAGAGACAGACAGAGGGATAGAGAGAGAGACAGAGACAGACAGAGGGATAGAGAGAGAGAGAGAGACAGACAGAGGGATAGAGAGAGAGAGAGAGAGACAGACAGAGGGATGGAGAGAGAGAGAGCGAGACAGACAGAGGGATAGAGAGAGAGATAGAGAGAGAGAGAGACAGACAGAGGGATAGAGAGAGAGAGAGAGAGAGACAGACAGACAGAGGGATAGAGAGAGAGAGAGACAGACAGAGGGATAGAGAGAGAGACACAGACAGAGGGATAGAGAGAGAGACACAGACAGAGGGATAGAGAGAGAGACACAGACAGAGGGATAGAGAGAGAGACAGAGACAGACAGAGGGATAGAGAGAGAGAGAGAGAGAGACAGACAGAGGGATAGAGAGAGAGAGAGACAGACAGACAGAGGGATAGAGAGAGAGAGACGGACAGACAGAGGGATAGAGAGAGACGGACAGACAGAGGGATGGAGAGAGAGAGACAGACAGACGGATAGAGAGAGAGAGAGAGAGACAGAGGGATAGAGAGAGAGAGAGAGATAGAGAGAGAGAGAGACAGACAGAGGGATAGAGAGAGAGAGAGAGAGAGACAGACAGAGGGATGGAGAGAGAGAGAGCGAGACAGACAGAGGGATAGAGAGAGAGAGAGACAGACAGACAGAGGGATAGAGAGAGAGAGACGGACAGA